>NC_134802.1:12838280-12843280 GCF_046742065.1 Oratosquilla oratoria | reverse complement strand
TGACTAAGGCTGGGTCCTATTTTGAGGAAGGCTTTGTAAAAATTATGACAATGGCCTTTGTATTTGGTGGGAGAGCCTTGAGAAGCATTTTAAATGAAAATTTTAAAAAGTCGTGCCAGAGAAAGTGGATATTGGTCGGTTCTGCTACAGACCCACGTTATTCATTTTTAAATTGTAGTTATGCCTAAACCAGCACCGTGAACGAAAACATGGAATTTTGTCAAAACTGAACAAAACCGTCTGGCCCTATCCGGAACAAAATCCTTAAAAGGAGATCTTATGTGCTAGAAAGGTTTAATCGGTAAATGTTTTGACATGGTTTAACCAAGGAGAGCACAGTGAGCGTTCCTCATAAAGTCGTTTGGTGTTAGCCAAATGAAAATCCTTGAAGAGATCATGATGCACAATAGAGGAACACTCATCTGTCGTGGAGACAGTATACTCAACTATAGCTTATCGGTTATAGTTGCGGAATGTGACGAACTCGTCAGGCCTTGCTATGTTAAGGAATAAGTACCAGTGAAGGGAAACTGAGAGAAATTTGGAACAATGTAGAAACAGTATGAGAATAGATTGAGAAGTTCTGAGGAGGTTTTTGAAAACATTGGGGCGATGCGGAATGCTTCCTAGATGGACAGCAAGATGCGAGACAGGGAGGCATTGTGGTGATGAATGATGCTTCAGGCAGACAACAAAATTATAAAATGTGGAAGAAAGTCCACATAGAGAACGAAGTCTGATATATACAAAATTCATCCGGGGAGTAAGCGTTATCTGATTTTAATGTATTGATTGAGCTCACTTCGTTTTTGTTTTTTTTCAAATAACATAAGATGATGTTACTGAATACCGGTTAGTGAATAAATTTAACTAGATGATGTCTTGAAAGGACGAAAATTGGGAAGAGGAAAGGACAGAATGTTTTAAGAAAACATAGTTAAAGAGTCTAGTAAGTATTGGGAGAGGCGATAGATGCAAGCTGTGTTTAAAAAAATACTGCGGTATTGTTAGCGAGGCGGTATGGCATATATTGCAAGAGTGACTTATGAGAAAATCTTGGGTTTATTGAGCAAGATTTCGGTGGAGTCTCGAAACCGTCTGGTTGCTGCTGCGACAGACTGGGAAGGGAAAGCTGCGAGTGTTTGTGAGAAAGGCCCAAGGGTATTGTGATAAAAGTTGGAGAGTGGCCTGGGGCGGATTTGGAAATGGTGTCCACGTGGTGATATTTTATTTTTGGATGCCTTGAGAGGTTGGGGATAAGATATTTGTCTTGGTATGTTCTGTCATATGCTTGTGATTTTTTTTTTTTTTTTTTTCATGTGACCCCATGAAACTGGTCAAATCAAGGACTGTATGAGGACTTTCTCGAGTGGTATTATTCAAATTGACATTGTTACAATATTTCTTTTTGAAGAGAGCGCGGATATATGAGGTAGACATACAGTTTAACCTCTCTGATACGGTGATACTGCACGTTCGGATACGGCAGGTGTCCAGCAATTTTATGGAGCTGAAGGCCGTGTCTTGGCCCGAATGAGGTCCCAGTCGATCTCCACTTTGTTTTACAGAACCCATCATTGTTCTGAAAGTGTTAAATGATATCGGAGCGCAAGAACTGAAAGTAAGCTCGTTGGTTTTCCAACGACTTCTCAAACCGCTCTCTTCCCTTTCTCCGAGATGCTTGGAATATGACGTAAGAGTGTGCGTGTAAGGTAGCGGTGATTTGAGTGTCCAGCGTTGCTTTTAAGATTTTCACTTCAAATTTCTTTAGCAGAGTGGTGCTCTTTGAAGATTTGGTGTGACAAGCGCCAGACGATTTTAATCAACTAATGGAATTATCATGGTCCACACGGGGCCCCGCTCCTTTATCGGCATCAAATCGTGTGGCATTTGAGACAAGATGCGCAAAATGTCGTCATCAAGTGGCTAAAACAATAAAGAATTGTATTATGGTATGAAGAATTTGGCCTGGTTAAGGAAGGCAGGCACGCGGGTTGGTTGGGCCACTAAGGCCTTGTGAGGCTACGAATAGGGTCAGTTGGGAGGACATTGCAAAAGAGAGGATGGGACCGATGGCGTAAGAAATGTCTGGAGAAATGGGGTTCGAGACAGAAAATTCAGATCGTGGGAAGTCTGGCCGGAGATACGTCTGAACTGACCGCGGGGGTACGGAGAGGGGGGGGGGGGAGTGGGAAGAGGATGCGCTTCCCTCGGGCTGAAGATCGTCTAACAGTCACAATAAAGATAAAACTCATAGACGCTGCGAAGAATTTAAGTGAGATTGATTTAATTTTTTTCATTAGCGAGAGGCATATCCATCGGATGAATGAAATCACCAGGCTCAAGCCAAAATATATACATGCACTAAGGCGCAGCTAAGGAAGAAAAATATGAAATAGGAAGAAGAAAACCAAAACAGTACAGCCAACCCCTATTTGCTACGGGGACACATTTTATTGATTTTGGTATACACGCCATTGCCAGACGGTTTCATCCTGTCGAGGGGTGAAACCCCGTTCTGTCCAGAGTCTACTTCACGGATGGATGAAATAGTTAACATTAGCCGGAACATTAACTGCATAGAATGCAAAGAGGTGATAAGGCAAACTTGGTGAACATGAGGAATTTTGGGAGACAAATAAGGAAGATAATTCATAGAAGTGTAGTCAAAGGCGTTCTGAGTCTTGTGAGAGGAGTGTAGTGTTATTATTCAGAATCGAGGATGAGAGAAGGACGACAATTCGTTCATTCCCTCCGTTCTCCCTCAGCTGAGAAAAATCGTCTGCCGTTAACCATAATGACATTTCTGAAATTCAACAGAGGCACGTGTGAATGAAACTTAATTCGTAACCCATTAATGCCGAGAGTTCCCTTCAACTGAATAAAGTCATCTGGAGCTAGCAAGTGCACTACTGTCACAAATGGACGCACAGAACCCGGAAGATGTTGCAAGAGGAGCCTGGAGAAACAAATCTCTGGGAACGCCGTCCGGGGACGCTGCTGGGAAGACTCACTACATCATATTTGCCGGGGGAAAGGTTGTCTGGAAGCCATGAATATTGGCAGAAGGTTTTGAGATGCTGAATAGCCTATAGGTCTTGAGAACGTTAGACTGTAACTGAAGAAGGAACGGTGGGGGGCTCTTGATGCTCCATAAACCCAATATCATATAAATGTTCCGGCTGGAAATTTTGAAGAGCTTTTAATGGCACTACAATGGATTGTCGCTTCCCATTCGCAGCATGGCCGTGTTTGTGTTGACTCCGGTACTTATTGTACCCCGCTTCACTCCCAGACGGGTAGAAAAGATGATCTTCAGGCTGCATATCGAGGACCGTTGCTTCTGGCAACTGAATCCCAGGTGCACCACTGCCGCGCCGAAAATGCCGACCTCCTGCACTACCTAAGTGACTGCCCCGCCACCTCTTTCCTCAGACGGGGACCACCGGTGCCCCCCGAAGGTCTTGTGAGCCGCCTCTCCCGCCTTCAAAGCCCCTGTGAGCTCCGTCAGCCACTAGTGTCCGCCACCGCTCTAACGGCTGTAGCCTCTGTAGATTCCTCTATGCTCCTCTGACAAGCTACACCATCCCACTTTGTCTCTGCACGGTGTGTCTTCCATAAACACCCACACCACGTGATCAAACAAAGCCCCCCCCCCAAAAAAAAAAAAGTATTCCACCCCACACGCACAAACACCAGCAGCCGCTTCATAGCTCACCAACCAGTTATTTTAAGTTGCCACCTGTTACTAACCTTGTGGTTTGTTGATGATTGATTCCTGCAATGTCCGTAATAGACGTCATTGTGGCTTTTTACGGTTCAAGTACTATTTCGTCTGTCGAAGCTTAACGAAAAAATTCTTAAAGTACTCTACAAGTATAAGAGAAGTGAAAGAGCAAAAAGTGTTTCCCATTTGTAGTATACCAACTGCAGTTTAATTTGTCATTCCTTCAAAGAATTCTTATTCCACTAAATCGCAATACATCTCTTACCTCTTACCATCCGCCTGGTAGGATTATCTCCTGTCAGCCAGTGGTCCTCGTTTCCTAATTTCTCTCCATCTTTCTCTATCTCTGTAGACTTCATTTTGCAGTATCTCTGTAAGGTCTTCTCCTCGAATCGCCAAAGCTTCCTTAACTCCTTCCATCCATCTTTTTCTAGGCCTGCCCACCGGTCTTCTACCTTCCGGCTGCATATGAAGTGCAGCCCTGGGCAGTCTCCCATCCTCCATCCTCTGTACATGTCCATACCATCTCAGGCGATTTTCTTCTATGTGTTCTAGTATATTCTTTACATTCAATTCTGCTTTTATGTCCATGTTTCTCAATCGGTCCAGTCTAGACACTCTTTTGATTTTCCTCAGAACTTTATTTCTGCAGCAACGATTTTAGTCTTTGTTTTGCTTCTCATTGTCCATGTTTCTGATCCATAAAGCAAAATTGGTCTTAATACTGTTGTATACATCAGCACCTTACATTTTCGTTGTGCATTGTTCGTAATTTGTTCTAATTTTTCTAAGTGTAACAAAAATGACAAGTAAATCATCACACATCATCTATATGCCCAAGCGATTTCGTTCTGCTGGAAGAGAACCGTTAGGCCGCCACATTCTTTGGTATCTGTGCGTTATCCGCGGCGATTTTATTCCTACAAGGAAAAAATATCGGCAGTCAGAGACTAGGCAAACCCATTCATTTTGGCGATGCGTAGTTTTGTCATCATCATCATTATCATTATGGGAGGATTCATCTGAATAAAATCACTTGGCGTCAACCAGAATAAATATGGAAAACACACCAATGATTTTAATAGAGATTGGTGAACACTATGAGTAGAGAAGGGTAGGGGTGTTACCAGCAACCAAATAAAATAATCTGACGGCAACCAGAATAAATATTCAAACCGACGCCACTACCTAGCGGGATTCTCGCTGTCTTTGAAATTGTGATTGAATGGATAAAAATAATTGCTTGACGGACAATGAAATTCGAAAGTATTAC
>NC_134802.1:12813280-12828280 GCF_046742065.1 Oratosquilla oratoria | reverse complement strand
AGAGAGATGGTGTTGAGAGAGGGAGAGAGATGGTGTTGAGAGAGGGAGAGAGATGGTGTTGAGAGAGAGAGAGATGGTGTTGAGAGAGAGAGAAATGGTGTTGAGAGAGAGAGAAATGGTGTTGAGAGAGAGAGGAATGGTGTTGAGAGAGAGAGAAATGGGGTCGAGAGAGAGAGAAATGGGATCGAGAGAGATGGTGTTGAGAGAGAGAGAGATGGTGTTGAGAGAGAGAGAGAGAGATGGTGTTGAGAGAGAGAGAGAGATGGTGTTGAGAGAGAGAGAGAGATGGTGTTGAGAGAGAGAGAGAGAGATGGTGTTGAGAGAGAGAGAGAGAGATGGTGTTGAGAGAGAGAGAGAGAGATGGTGTTGCGCGAGAGAGAGAGAGATGGTGTTGAGAGAGAGAGAGATGGTGTTGAGAGAGAGAGAGAGAGATGGTGTTGAGAGAGAGAGAGAGAGATGGTGTTGAGAGAGAGAGAGAGAGATGGTGTTGAGAGAGAGAGAGAGAGATGGTGTTGAGAGAGAGAGAGATGGTGTTGAGAGAGAGAGAGAGAGATGGTGTTGAGAGAGAGAAATGGTAGTGGGAGGTGGTGTTAATAGAGATGGTGTAGAGAGAGATGGTGTTGAGAGAGAGAGGTGGGGGAGCAACGTTCCCTCTAAGCTGTGCGCATGCGCACTTACGTTTCACAGCGCACATAAAGAAAAAAAAATGTGGGCACGCAAGGTTTTCACATCATATTAAAATCCATTCGATAAAGAAGTTCCACCCAAACATCAACTTATAAATTCTCTAAAAATTTGGTAACATGCCAACCGTCAAGCCAATATTTTTGTCTCTCTCTCCTAACTCTAGCGCTTCCATTGCAAACGAAATGACTTTGCCGCCATGGGTGCGCCGCACATACTTTTCAGAAAAGGCAAAGTTTGCACACTCAAAACAGAAAAAAAATAAAAGGGAATATTGGTGGGGAGAGAGAGAGAGGGGGAGAGGGTATTGAGAGAGATGGTATTGATAGGGGGTGTTGAGAGAGATGGTGTTGACAAAGAAGTGGTGTTAAGTGAGAGATGGTGTGTTGAGAGAGGGGTGTTGACAAAGAAATGGTGTTGAGAGAGAGACAGGGATGGTGTTAAGAGAGACAGGGATGGTGTTAAGAGAGACAGGGATGGTGTTGAGAGAGACAGGGATGGTGTTGAGAGAGACAGGGATGGTGTTGAGAGAGGGATGGTGTTGAGAGAGGGATGGTGTTGAGAGAGAGAGGGATGGTGTTGAGAGAGACAGGAATGGTGTTGAGAGAGACAGGAATGGTGTTGAGAGAGACAGGAATGGTGTTGAGAGAGACAGGAATGGTGTTGAGAGAGACAGGAATGGTGTTGAGAGAGACAGGAATGGTGTTGAGAGAGACAGGAATGATGTTGAGAGAGACAGGAATGATGTTGAGAGAGACAGGAATGGTGTTGAGAGAGACAGGAATGGTGTTGAGAGAGACAGGAATGGTGTTGAGAGAGACAGGAATGGTGTTGAGAGAGACAGGAATGATGTTGAGAGAGACAGGAATGGTGTTGAGAGAGACAGGAATGGTGTTGAGAGAGACAGGAATGGTGTTGAGAGAGACAGGAATGGTGTTGAGAGAGACAGGAATGGTGTTGAGAGAGACAGGAATGGTGTTGAGAGAGACAGGAATGGTGTTGAGAGAGATACAGGAATGGTGTTGAGAGAGATACAGGAATGGTGTTGAGAGAGATACAGGAATGGTGTTGAGAGAGATACAGGAATGGTGTTGAGAGAGATACAGGAATGGTGTTGAGAGAGATACAGGAATGGTGTTGAGAGATACAGGAATGGTGTTGAGAGATACAGGAATGGTGTTGAGAGATACAGGAATGGTGTTGAGAGAGATACAGGAATGGTGTTGAGAGAGATACAGGAATGGTGTTGAGATACAGGAATGGTGTTGAGAGAGAGGGGGGGAGAGGTGTTGAGAGAGATGGTGGGGAGATAGTGTTGAGAGAGAGGGGGTATTCAGAAAGAGAGGTGTTGAGAGAGAGATGTGTTGAGAGATGGTGGAGAGAGAGAGGGGGTGGGGAGAGAGGATGTGGAGAGTGAGTGGAGTATGAGTGAGAGAGAGAGAGAGAGAGAGAGAGAGAGAGAGAGAGAGGGGTGAGAGAGATGGGTGAGAGAGATGGTGTGGAGAGAGGTGGTGTTGAGAGGAATAGAGAAAGATGGTGTTGAGCGAGAGAGATGGTGTGTTGAGTGAGAGAGATGGTGTGTTGAGTGAGAGAGATGGTGTGTTGAGAGAGATGGTGTGTTGAGTGAGAGAGATGGTGTGTTGGGAGAGAGATGGTGTGTTGAGAGATGGTATATTGAGAAATAGATGATGTATTGAGAGAGATGGTTTGTTGAGAGATAGATGATGTGTTGAGAGAAAGATGGTTTGTTGAGAGAGAGATGGTGTGTTGAGAGAGAGAGAGAGAGAGAGAGAGAGAGAGAGAGAGAGAGAGAGAGAGAGAGAGAGAGAGGGTAGGAAGAGAAAGAGAGAGGGTAGGAAGAGAAAGAGAGAGGGTAGAGAGAGAAGGTGAGGAGAGAGAGGTGGATGGGGAGAGATAGAGAGGGGGATGGAAAGAGAGAGAGGGAGCAGAGAGGGGGTGGGAGAGGGAGAGAGACGGTGGGGATGAAGAGAGACAGGGTGGGGAGAGAGAGAGGTTGGGGTGTGAAGAGAGGGGGTGGGGAGAGAGAAGGGGTGGGGATGGAGAGAGAGAAGGGGTGGGGATGGAGAGAGAGAAGGGGTGGGGATGGAGAGAGAGAAGGGGTGGGGATGGAGAGAGAGAAGGGGTGGGGATGGAGAGAGAGAGAGAGAGAGAGAGAGAGAGAGAGAGAGAGAGAGAGAGAGAGAGAGAGAGAGAGAGAGAGAGAGGGTGGGGAAGGTGAGAGAGAGTGAAGAAGGGAGGAGAGGGTGAGGCGAGAGAGAGGGTGGTAAAGGCAGAGAAAGAGAGAGGGAGAAGAGGGGAGAGAGTGAGAGGAGCCAGGGGAGAGGGGAGACAGTGGTGGGGTGCGTGTGTGTGTGTGAGTGAGTGAGGTATTGATTCAATCAACAGAGCGACTTCATTAACTGGGATAAAGTACAGCCTGAAGGAACTCTCGCCGCCCACAGCTACCGATCTCACACCATGAATAGAGATGAGGCAAGCATGTTGTATGTCGTCACCTCTTACTAGTCACTACTTCAATCCCTGGGGACAAGGAGGTGGAGTTGTAGGGGTGGCAAAGGAGTTTAAGGAGAATCGCGGGTAGAAGGCATTGTTGAAAGGGATCAGCATTTTTCATTATTTTTCATTAAGTAGATATTAGTCTTCAATAACAAGGTTATGTTGCGTGGATTAGGTCCGTAAAGTGTCAACAGTCACTAACGTATTCATTGAATAGGTTTTACGCAGTCGGTACCCCATACATAGCACGCAAGCGTTTGTACCTATTCTTTGCACTCGTGTCTGTGTTGCTGGTGCTGCTCTACGTTTCCCAAATGGCTTTGGTCACCGCAGGGCCTAGTTCGATCCAAACAACTACCGAAGACTTCCTCTTCCCCAGGCTATCAGAACGCCTACTGGCGCGAACTCCTCACCACCTTGGATCATCACAGAGGAGTCGCAATAAACATGGCGCAAGGCCTACAAGCGGTGCAAGGTGGTGTAGAAATACCTAATCAATATAGCATACCCCCGGTGATTTATGTCATATTGATGCACTATAAGGGACATTAAAGGTGTCACCAGGTTGTGTATATACAGTATAGTGGTCAAATGTTTTGTTATTGGCAGGGTGCAGCTGCAGCAGCGTGAGTGATCTACATTGCATGACCGAGGGCTGCCCGTAGGCCTACCTAGTGGAGGTATGCAAGCTTTTCGGGTGTAGGTGACGTAACCAAAAGGTGCATACAAGGTGCACAAAAATACATGTAGTCTGTTAGGGGGGGCGAAGTTAAGCTGCTGAATCGGTACATATATGTATATTCATAGTATGGAATATTTAGATAGTGTATAATCAATTGGTGGTGGTGCTGAACTCCTGAGATGCCTATTAATCCTAGTTAAATTGATATAGATATTTTACTTTTGCGATGTTGTGTGTGATTTATTCTTTATTCACATTATTCAGCATTCATTTTCTAAGTAGCGAATACTGGGGGTATTAACTGAAGTTATATCCAGTCAATACTTTAGGGATTTCAGAGACACCCCTACGGACCAAAGTCATACAGTATTCGTTCACGGTAGACTAATGTCCACCCACAGAGAGATGCAGAACCGTTTATTTAATTTAGGCTCCGCTTCTTCGTCATGAGGGGACGTCCTAGGATGAGGTGGATGGATGGGGTGAAGGGGGCTTTGGGGAAGAGGGGAATGTCTGTTGAGGAAGGACGGGAGAGGACAGAAGACAGGGGTGAATGGAGAATGGTTGTATATGGATGATGTTGTGATTGCATGAGGTGGAATGGGCGGGTGGATGGGGGTGAGGTAGTATGTGTGAGCAAAATTTGACGCAGCCCGAAGGGATTTCTCCCCGTCCTCTCATTTTATACAATGGGGGGACGGAGAGGGGGGGTCGTCTATTTAATGAAGCGGCCTTGCTGTGGATGTGCTGTGTCTTGCGACACTGCTTCTGACCCAGGGCCGTGGACAGGGTGCAGGGATGACCCGTCATTCAGGAGGTGCTAAGATAAGAGGGAGGGTGGAGGGGTGTGGAGTGTATTCAGGGATGGAATGGGTGGGAATGATTTTATGCCTTTTTCTTTTTGGCTACCCCCCTTGTAAGGGGGAAGGAGCCTTGGTATATGTATGTATGTATGTTCTTCGTTTTCCCGTGCTCTTGTGCTGTAGGAGAAAGAATGGCACCACCGATTCCTGTGCGTCATTAAAGGTTACATGAGATGGTGTGAGGGTAATAGGAATTCCTGGGGTTCTCCTGTGAAAAATTCGAGGCCAAAGAGGGGGAGGATATGTGCTTTGACCCAGCCATCCCATGATAATAAAAAAAAAGACGTTTGATATACATAAAGAAGAGTAATTTCATGTTGGTTAATTTCTGTAAAGTATTACCGTCCGAAATTTCTTCAACAAAATGTGTTGCAATAAGTTTGTAAAATTGTGGATGCTAAATGACTAAGTATGCTTCAATAGTTTCTAATTGATTTACAAAGTGAAAAGTCTATCTACAAAATATTAAAGCAACTAAAGAATAAAGAAATATAAACGAGACTCGTATGTCATCAGTAAACGCAAGAAGATTCTTAAGGGATATTAAAGTATTACGGGACTGAGGCTATTGACCTCGCTCTGTAGCTTAAAAATTATTATTTTTTTACTCTCTAACTCCTGAGCTCCAGGGGTTCCTGTAGAACTGGATAAATCACCAGGCGTCAACCAAAACAGTCGTAAAAGGAGCCATCGGGCTAAGAAGTGTTTGAGATATGGTGTCAAACTGGATAGACTTCATGGCGAGTGACAGGCGATATTATTCAGCTGCTGAGGCGAAGGACCCCGACCTAACAGGATTTAGACTGATAGCTGAACCCAACTGCATCATCTGGAACCACAAAGGAAATACGTACTTACAAAGTATTACAAATGAAGAGCATACCGACAGGAAACCTTTTGGTCCATAACATGGTCGGATGCAAAAAATATATAAATAATAAATGAATAGATGAATAGATAGCTAATGATGAATAATAAACAGATGATGATAATAAATAAACAAATAACAATAATTTGATAAATAAAGAATAAACATAAATATTAATAAATGAATAGAAAAAAATAAATGACAGGCACTACATCATATTGCTTGTGTTTATCTAAATCAGAGGTTTCCAAAGTGGTCGATATCGACCCCCAGGGGTCGATGAGATCATCCAAGGGGTCGATAAATAGCCAAGGGGTCGAAAGGGGGTCAGTAGATTGCTAGGGGGTCGAAAGTGGTCGGTAAATTACTATGGGGTCGAAAGGCAGTCTTTAAAATTAAATGGTTGGCATGAAATGGTCCTGTTCTCTTCCCGTACTAAAAGAGTGAGAATAATCAAACAACCAATATCTAGACTTGAAGAAAAACCATGTCAGTTCACTCTGAGTCAAAAATCCTCCCCATTCTGTGCATGTAGGGAGAATCTCACATACATACAACCACATCGTGAATGAGCATCAAGATGACGAGCTTGTGTAATATTGTTGGCTTGAATATTACTTATAGTAATATAATAAAGTGTGTATATATATATATATATATATATATATATATATATATATATATATATATATAAATAAATATATAAATATATATATTTTTTTTTAGGCTATCGACTGATGAGGTGGTCATTTAGCCTGGTTTGAATTTGTACAGTCTCGACGTGTGTAATATATAATATCACTCTTAAAGCTATTGGTAAATTATAAATATTTATTTTAAAACACTTATGTTCATGTATATGTGAAAGTATCTGTATTATTATTATTGGAACGCCGTCGCCTTGATGAATGTTGCCATTTTGCCCTTTTATAACGGATCAAAATAAAAAAAATAGATAAATAAACGAATAGAAATAAACGAATAGAATAAGTAAAATCCACAAATACGAAAACTGTGACTATGGTACTTTAGAAATACTATAAGTGATTTATGAGACCCATTAAGAACTACAGTAAAGAATTAATATTAACAAAAATTATAAAAACAATGATGATAATAACAATCATAATGATGATGATAACACTATTGATAACTAAAATTATAATAACAATAATGATAATAATATCAATAACAACAATAATGATATCAATAACAATAATATCAATAACAATATCAACAATAATAATATCAGTAACAACAACAACCAATAATAATATCGGTAGTAACAACAACCAATAATAATATCGGTAGTAACAACAATAATAATAATATCGGTAGTAACAACAATAATAATAATATCAATAACAAAAATAATATCAATAACAAAAATAATAATATCAATAATAATATCAATAACAATAATAACTATCAATAACAATAATAACTATCAATAACAATAATAACTCAATAATAACTATCAACAGCAATAATAAGTATCAACAATAATAATTATCAACAATAATAATAACTAATAACAATAACTAGTAATAATAATAATAATAATATCTAACAACTATAATATCCAACAACAATAATATCCAACAAACAACAATAATATCCAACAACAATAGTATCTAACAACAATAATAGTATCTAACTAATAACAACAATAATAGTATCTAACTAATAATAATAATAGTATCTAACTAATAATAATAATAGTATCTAACAATAATAATAATAGTATCTAACAATAATAATAATAGTATCTAACAATAATAATAATAGTATCTAATAATAATAGTAAAACTGATAATAAACTAATAAAAACAATAATATCAATAACAATAACAAAACTATAGTAATATCAATAACAAAAATATAATATCAATAACGAACTATAATAATATCAATAACAAAACAACTATAATAATAGTAATAATATTACTAGCATTAATAACTAACATCAATAATAATAATCTGACATAATTCGTGAATTAATAGTTTGGGGGTCTATACAGAATCTTAAACTTTACTAGGGGGTCGATGAGCTGAAAAGTTTTGGGAACCCCTGATCTGAATGAATCTTAAAACTTCAGACTGTATATTGTACTGCCTCTGGAGGAAGTTTATTTCATTCATTTGGCGAAGTTTCTATCCACTTCCAAATTTGATCTTCCTGACAGCTTGAGACAATTATTTCTTGTCTGATTCGCATTCAGTGTGAATATTTCGTCACTTTTCATGTTAAATCCACGGTTTTTTTTTAGGGGAAAATAAATACTTTTTTTTATCCTTATTTCAATGTATGATTTTTCTGTACACATTTACGTTGTTGTCCACTTGATTAGATTGAAAACTGGAACGTCCCTTCGTAGTGAAGGATTGAACCGTGATCGGTGGTTCCACGTCGCCACTCCGTAGTCTGGTTACAGGGATCGTTCGTGACGACGTCCCCTCTTTGGACAACCAAATCACTATCGTCTGTGCTGCAACTCACTCGCTGGATTATGTTGCGGTGGGGAACACTAGACATTTTGTACGAAAGTTCTCTGATCCCGGACTTAAACAGAATTTCATGAACTTCAACCTGTGAGTATGTCAGGTATTCTCCTCATCTAAATATATTTCCTTGGCGATTGAATAAACATAATGTCAGTCTTCAATTTCAGAAGACTAGTCGACATGGCTTAACCCTCAGAAGTGAGGAGCTACCTTCGACTGAATAATATCTGATTATAGCCAGAAAAAATAACAATTAGATCCACCGCGGCGCATTGTATCGACTTTTGATGTGCCAAACATAAAGGGTAGGCTAGTTGTTCCACTGAGGGAGGGTCGGACCCCAACCACAACGGGAACTCTAAGTGCGTCCCCGGTGTACTGCGGAGATGTATGTGCATTTGCCTTCAGCCATATCCAAATTTCATTCAGCTGCGACCCGCCCCTTAGCAGAATAAAGTTGTTTGGAGTCACCCACGTCAAGAATTACAGGGCGTCACCGCGCTGAACAGGTCAAGAGATGAGCCTCTTTCAGCCCAAGACGTCTTTTGGTGATTTTTGTTCCGGTGGTTAACGACATGAATTTCTGTTCGATGTAAATCAAACCGAGGAAGAAATGGCACCGCTGCCGTTGCCGCGAGCGACCGAGATCCCGGATGATGAGGTCGGCTCGCGTTAGCCAGAATAAAGCATGCAGTGGCTTGACTTCGGATGAACTTATGGGAATGCCATGAGGAGCTGACGATTTCATTAGCCATTAAGTGGTGAGGTCGGGAATCCATCAGCTGAATAAAATTACTTGGTGACAATCTGAAAAAACGGCTATCACCACATGGATAGAGATCCCAAACGGGGACCGTACTTATCACCCCCCCCCCCTCCATTTTCGAAGAACTAAGTTGTCTAGTGTTTACCGTCACGAAACCTGGAGTATATGACACCGTGGGGGATAAACACACTGGACCAGCCGATCTTGATATATCCTTTCCCTTGTCCGGAAATATGTTTGCTTGCGTACGTGCATGCATGTGCTTCCTTGTATGTTCACCTGTGTGCGTCTTGTAGGACAGATAGGTGTTCTTGTTTTCCCTTTTTCACTCTTAATCTTGAAGTCCCACTGAAGAAAATCGTGTGGTTCAGGTCATGACAGTAAGATGTGAGTGATCGGGGCGAAGGGATGAAGCTTGCGTGCATGCTGCCAGACAGGAGGATGTGATCGCAAGACCTCCCCTCGGAGGAATCTCGGAGTTCAGAACAATGGCAGGTTCATTAACCCCATCGCAACCGAGATAGCGCCGCGGAGATGAACGAAATAGCCTGGCGGCAGGCGAAATAAGATAAAGAATGACACTTGGTGGGAGAGAAGTAGATGGGGATGCGGGCTGTAGCCCCCTTCTCTAGCGAGGACGTGCCACGGAAGCAAGCAAGGTAGCTTGGTGACAGGGAGAGTCAAGTGTAAAGTGCTACCCGGTACGGAAGGGTTTGAAGAGCCATTGTCAGCGAGGGACTCGCACAAGTAACGATGCATTGTGTGTGTGTGTGTGTTGGGGAGGGGGGGGGTGAAGGTCCCTTGCCGACCACCGGTGAAAGCCGGAGTGTCTTTGTCATTTTTCTTTCGGAAATTTCTTATCCTTCTCTTCCTCTTCCTCCTCCTCTTTTGATTCTAGGCGCTGCCCACAGAACTCTTTTGTCAAAGCTTCCTACGCCTTTCCAGGCCTTCTTTTTCCTTACTTGTCTCTCTTCTTTTCATCAGTGTTTCCCTGCTACTTCCTGTCTGTTGATTCTTTCCACTCTCTAACAATCCTTCATTGGCTTAGCCAGTCCCCTCCAACACCTTGCCAGTCTTCCTTGTCAATATTTTCCTGTCCCAGCCGGTCCAATCTGCTCCAATCTGCTCCCTGCCAATACTTTCCTGTCTGTGCCAAGTCCTTCCTCCTCCGTGCCAATCTGTTCCACTGTGGTAGATCCCGCTATCTGCCTTTCTGTGTCCTCGCGTGACCTTTCTTCTCCCTTT
Source organism: Oratosquilla oratoria (assembly GCF_046742065.1). NCBI lineage: Eukaryota > Metazoa > Arthropoda > Malacostraca > Stomatopoda > Squillidae > Oratosquilla > Oratosquilla oratoria. The sequence continues at coordinate 12,818,150 of NC_134802.1, read as the reverse complement.
CTCTCTAGTCATCATACTCTTTTCTCTTTTGTTGTGTCGTATCACTATTTATTTCTTCTACTGCTACTATTATTTCTTTTTCTTGTACTTATTTTTGCTTCTTTTTCTTACTCTCTACTTCTCCTCCATCACCTTCTCTTCTTTCTTTGTCTCCTCTTCTTTTCCGCATTATCCAGCCTTTCTATAGTTAGTTTTTATCCTTTTTCCCATCTTCTTCGTTCCTCCACTGTGGTGATCAATGAAACGCCTAAGAGACCAAACCATAATTAATCGACTGACACAATAATTACAATATATGTAATATTTATATGGTGCATAATATATATATATATATATATAAATATATATATATATATATAATATATATATATATGTATATATATATATTAATATATATATATATATATATTATATATATATGTATATATATATATATAAATATATATATATATATAAATATACATATATATATGCATATATATATAAATATACATCTATATCAATATATATATATATACATATATATATATGTATATATTAATATATATATATAAATATATATATATATATATATATATAAATATATATATATATATATATATTAATATATATGTATAAATATATATATACATAAATATATATATATATATATATTAATATATATATATATATATATATATATATATACATATAAACGTCGATATTCACTCGGTCCCATTTTGACTGGGAATACCTTAAAGTAAAATAATTGCCATGAACTTCTTTAGATTCGTTATATATTTTCTGTAGAACAGCGAGTCTTAATTTTACCCTTTTATATGCTTTTACTTGTCTGAAATAGTACATATATACATATTTCTCTTTTAACGAACTTCCTGAAGTAGCTTAACAGAAAGCATGTAATTTAATTTTTCAAATTAATTCATATTTTAAGCGCTAAACTCTTAATACTTCACGAAAAAAGAGTACGATATAACGTTAGATCAGTTTATTACGAATTAAAACAATACCTATCTAAAAACAATGGCTGTTAAGGTTCAGATTATGAAACAATCAACCTGCAGTGTACGAAACTACTAATGGCAGATTCAAACCATATTCAGGTTCGTTTTCATTCGGCTTTCGTAGGTAAATTGTTTTTACATTGAAATCAGTGAAGCTGTTCTCCATGTCTATCGTTCGTATTTCGCACGGCTTTCAGTTGTGCGTTTGGAAGAAATCTCTGACGGTCGAAACTAGTACACACGAAATGCGTATTCCAGCCGTGTGAACATCATTATCAATCATTTATGTGGCGATAACAGAGGTAGGAGGGCACTATTTTTGACTTTACACAGTAAAGCAATGGTCATGGGCGACGAAAATTTATTAGAACTTGACAGAATACGAAAAGCTTGTAGAGTCCAAAATTTACCCTGACTTTCTTTTCCTTTGACAGGTGGGCATCCACAATTTTTTTTCGGCTTCAACTCCGTTCTCCTTTTATCTTAAAGAAGATCAATCGCAGTGAGCTCCTTTGCATAATATTTTATTGGCGCAATGTCGGAGCAACAGCTGCACGCGAACTGACCGCATCCTGGATGTATCATGTGAACATGACATTTTGACGGAACGTAAAGGAAACGTAACCGTACGAAGACGAACAGTATAGTGTGAATCGGCTCTCAAGCGTCGTGTACGAAACAAACTATGTAAGCAACCCTTTGTATCCATGGGAAATGATTAATTCACAAAAGCCAAAGCGATAAGGGACTGGGAACATCATCTAAAATATTCGTGGTAATGATGATGATGATTGATGATGATTGATGATGATTTATTATTATTATTATTATTATTATTATTATTATTATTATTATTATTATTATTATTATTATTATTATTATTATTATTATTATTATTATTATTAATAATAATATAATAATAATAATAATAATAATAATAATAATAATAATAATAATAATAATAATAATAATAATAATAATAATAATAATAATAATAATAATAATAATAAGTACCAAATAATAGATAATAATAGTAGTAATGATAATAGTAATAATAATCTTATCGCTACTGGGATGAGAAAGATAAAACTTGTACGCCCAAAATAATATGTAACAGTAGTGTGGTCTCAACAGCTAAAGATATAAACCAGGTTGAAAGAGAACCAACCACACCGGTTCCTAGCATAACGCACATATACACATGTACGCACGCTCACACACACGCTAATGCACACACACACACACACACACACACACACACACACACACACACACACACACACACACACACACACACACACACACACACACACACACATGCATTCACACACGCACACACATTCATTCACACACGCACACACATGCATTCACACACGCACACACATGCATTCACACACGCACACACATGCATTCACACACGCACACACATGCATTCACACACGCACACACATGCATTCACACACGCACACACATGCATTCACACACGCACACACATGCATTCACACACGCACACACATGCATTCACACACGCACACACATGCATTCACACACGCACACACATGCATTCACACACGCACACACATGCATTCACACACGCACACACATGCATTCACACACGCACACACATGCATTCACACACGCACACACATGCATTCACACACGCACACACATGCATTCACACACGCACACACATGCATTCACACACGCACACACATGCATTCACACACGCACACACATGCATTCACACACGCACACACATGCATTCACACACGCACACACATGCATTCACACACGCACACACATGCATTCACACACGCACACACATGCATTCACACACGCACACACATGCATTCACACACGCACACACATGCATTCACACACGCACACACATGCATTCACACACGCACACACATGCATTCACACACGCACACACATGCATTCACACACGCACACACATGCATTCACACACGCACACACATGCATTCACACACGCACACACATGCATTCACACACGCACACACATGCATTCACACACGCACACACATGCATTCACACACGCACACACATGCATTCACACACGCACACACATGCATTCACACACGCACACACATGCATTCACACACGCACACACATGCATTCACACACGCACACACATGCATTCACACACGCACACACATGCATTCACACACGCACACACATGCATTCACACACGCACACACATGCATTCACACACGCACACACATGCATTCACACACGCACACACATGCATTCACACACGCACACACATGCATTCACACACGCACACACATGCATTCACACACGCACACACATGCATTCACACACGCACACACATGCATTCACACACGCACACACATGCATTCACACACGCACACACATGCATTCACACACGCACACACATGCATTCACACACGCACACACATGCATTCACACACGCACACACATGCATTCACACACGCACACACATGCATTCACACACGCACACACATGCATTCACACACGCACACACATGCATTCACACACGCACACACATGCATTCACACACGCACACACATGCATTCACACACGCACACACATGCATTCACACACGCACACACATGCATTCACACACGCACACACATGCATTCACACACGCACACACATGCATTCACACACGCACACACATGCATTCACACACGCACACACATGCATTCACACACGCACACACATGCATTCACACACGCACACACATGCATTCACACACGCACACACATGCATTCACACACGCACACACATGCATTCACACACGCACACACATGCATTCACACACGCACACACATGCATTCACACACGCACACACATGCATTCACACACGCACACACATGCATTCACACACGCACACACATGCATTCACACACGCACACACATGCATTCACACACGCGCACACATGCATTCACACACGCGCACACATGCATTCACACACGCGCACACATGCATTCACACACGCGCACACATGCATTCACACACGCGCACACATGCATTCACACACGCGCACACATGCATTCACACACGCGCACACATGCTCTCGCACATATGCGTGTACTCACGCATGCAAATGCGCACACGCATGTACACGCACGCACATGACCACACGCATGCACGCGCACACTCATGCACGCGCACACTCATGCACGCGCACACTCATGCACGCGCACACTCATGCACGCGCACACTCATGCACGCGCACACTCATGCACGCGCACACTCATGCACGCGCACACTCATGCACGCGCACACTCATGCACGCGCACACTCATGCACGCGCACGCACATGACCACACGCATGCACGCGCACACTCATGCACGCGCACGCACATGACCACACGCATGCACGCGCACACTCATGCACGCGCACACTCATGCACGCGCACACTCATGCACGCGCACACTCATGCACGCGCACACTCATGCACGCGCACACTCATGCACGCGCACACTCATGCACGCGCACACTCATGCACGCGCACACTCATGCACGCGCACACTCATGCACGCGCACACTCATGCACGCGCACACTCATGTACGCACACACGCTTGCATGCACAGCATGCACGCACACACACTTGCATGCACAGCATGCACACTTGCATGCACAGCATGCACGCACACACGCTTGCATGCACAGCATGCACGCACACACGCTTGCATGCACAGCATGCACGCACACACGCTTACACGCACAGCATGCACTCACACACGCTTGCACGCACAGCATGCACTCACACACGCTTGCACGCACAGCATGCACTCACACACGCTTGCACGCACAGCATGCACTCACACACGCTTGCACGCACAGCATGCACT
>NC_134802.1:12793280-12798280 GCF_046742065.1 Oratosquilla oratoria | reverse complement strand
TCAAATATAAATATAACATGAAACCTAGTTTGTGTTAAACTGGAAGGGGGATATGTGTGGATGCCCGTGATCATGTGACATAGTGGAAAAAGTGAGTATTAAAAGAAAAAAAAATGAATCGAAATAGACCAGGAAATAGCGATGGAGTTGAACCAAATGTAAACATTGGAATAACAGTGACACTTACTGGCACAATACCGAAGCGTAGCGAACTCATCGAAACACCATTAGGTGTTGTAAGGTATGATAAAGAAAAATTCCTGGGTTTAGTGAATATGACAGTAGACTGAGTAGAATTATAGATATAGAAAAGGAGGTGAGATCATGGAATCAAGAGATTAGGGAGCTAAAGCATGCACCTAAAGATTGAGTACAACGAAACCTATAAAGAATTGAGGGACAACGAAAATGCAGTAAAAAGTGAAAATGAAAGGATGAATAACAAATATACCACCAGTAGTGAGACCTTAAAAAGAGGGGTGAATGAACAAATTAAGGCGGTGATAGAGAAGGTTGAACGAAATGTAGGAAAGGAAGATTTGCAGAAAATCAGAAAAGAATTTAAAAAGGACCAATAAAACCAAGAAACCGCTTTCAAAGAAATTATCCTACAACTCGTGCAGGAAAATACCAAAGACACAGTTATTAAAGTAATTAAAGAGAAAGAAAAATGGGTTAGAGATACAGTGGACAAAAAAAAAAGTGCATAGTAGTATATGGTATAAAGGAAAAACAAAACTTAGTTAACTACTTGAGAGAAAAAGGAGAGAAGGAAATAACAAGAAAAATTCTGAAAGCAGTACAGGACGAAGGGCAAGAAATAGAAAAGGAAATAGAAATACATAGGATGGGGCAATACTCAAAAGAAAAGTCTACCTGTAAAGATCAAATTAAGGTCACAAATTGTAGCAGAGGAACTATTAGCAAAAGCAGAAAGGTTAGCAAATAATGAAAACTATAAAAATATATGGATAAAAAAATGAACGATGAGGAAAAAGAAAGATGACACTAAGAAGTGAAAATAAAGAAAGAAAAAAAAACTAAAGAACGGAGATCGAAAAGGAGTTCTATTGGAGAGTACCAGGCTGAGAAAATGTTATATATATAAAAAAAAAATTAGGATTATCTGTCAGAAGAAAAACCAGATATGATGGGAATTGTGGAGACGAAATTAAGGGGTACACTACCACCAAATAGTGTTGGACAAGGATTATATAATCACTGGATGAAAAGTAGGAAAAACAGGGTGGAGGAGTCATGTTTTTCACTAAATAAATTAAATGTGACGAAAGTTACAGAGGGAGAAAATAGTGTGGAAATGGTAATGATAAAAGTTGAAAATAGTGACACGAAAAATCCAAAGAGAATCCCAAAGAATTCTACAGTTACATTAGGAATCACATCTGTCCACTATTATCTGCTGACGGTCAACTTGAATATTCAAATGAAGGAATATGTAATATTTTAAACAATTATTTTAGCTCGGTATTCGTAAATGAAACACCTCAAAGTGAGCTCCAAACTGAAACCTGTGAAAAGTCTAGGGTAAACTTACTACGGTAAATATAACAAAAGAACAAATTAAAAGGTGTATAGAGAAACTCAAAGTTAATAAAACACCAGGGCCTGACTGTTGACATCCAAGAATCTTACAAGGAAGTGAAAAATGAGATTGTTGTTCCATTAGAAATGATTTTCAAGAAATCCATCATATCCGGAGATGTCCCAAGGGAATGGAAGCTAGCTAACGTTACTCCCATATTCAAAAAAGGTGACAAAAAGAAACCTAATAACTATAGACCTATAAGTTGGACTTCAACCGTAGGAAAAATAATGGAAACTATTATCAGAGATGCTATCGAACATCATGTAGAAAGTAACCGTTTGATAAATGATAGCCAGCATGGTTTCAGACAGAAGCGTTCTTGCGTGACTAACTCGAATTCTACAACACAGTTATCTTGAGTTATGACAAAAGAAACAATATAGATTTAATATATCTAGACTTTGCACTTTGCAAGACTTTGCAATACTTTGCTTTTGATACCGTCCCCCACGAAAGACTACTTACTAAATTAGCTTCACACGGAATAAGTGGTAGCCTATTAAGTTGGACTAGTAATTGGTTAAATGACCGAAAACAGAGTTGTTTTAAATGGAAAAACTTCTGGATGGAAAAATGTTACAAGTGGAGTTCCTCAGGGTTCCGTTCTGGGGCCACTTCTATTCATAGTATATATAAATGATATAGACCACGGACTAAAATCTACTGTTTCCAAATTTGCTGATACAAAACTGTGCGGAATGGCAAATGATCACTTAAATCAGTTGGATATTCAAGAAGATTTAGATAAATTACAGAAATGGTCTGAAAAGTGGCTAATGAAATTTAATACAAGTAAATGCAAGGTAATGCACATAGGTAAAAATAACAGTAAGTACGATTACAAGTTATTTGGAAATTCGTTAACAAAAGTGGATAGTGAAAAAGATCTCGGCGTAATTATCAGTAACGATCTCAAATCATCCAAGCAGTGTATTTCAGCCTGTGAGAAAGCAAATAAGATTCTAGGACTGATTGAGCGATCTCTTGATTTCAAAAGTCCATCACTCATTAACAAGCTATAAAAATATTTAGTTCGTCCATATTTGGAATATGCTGTTTCCGTATGGTCACCGAATCTCATTAAAGACGTTGACAGATTGGAAAAAGTACAACGGCGAGCCACAAAACTGATTCCAAATATCAAAAATAAATCATACGAAAATCGACTAAAACATATGAATCTGTTTTCCCTAAAAAAGCGTGGACTCAGAGGTGACTTGATACAGGTCTTTAAAATGCTAAAGGGAATCAAAAGTGACCAAATTTTCACACTGAATGAGAATCAGACAAGAAACAATGGTCTCAAACTGTCCGGAAATAGATTCAGTTAGGAAGTGGGTAGAAACAACTTTGCCAACCGTGTAGTTAATGAATGGAATAAACTTCCTGCATAGCCAGTGCAATGTAGTTCAGTTCGAAGCTTTAAAAATCATTTAAGATGCTGTAATGATTATAATTTATTTCATATTATTTGTTTTTGTTTTGTTATCGTTTGTTTGTTTGATTCTCATTTATTATTAGTTACCTGTTTGTTGTTTGACTGTGCCTATGCGTTTATTTATGTATTTTATTTGATGCTTACATTGTAGTTTTTATTTATTTATTTATTTATTGGTATTATGATTTTTTTCGCATCCGACCTATAGATGGACCAAAAGGTCTCCTGTCGGCATGCTCCGCCTTTGTAATCCTTTGTAATTTATGTGCCCCCAAAAAGAGGTTCTTGGAAAGAGAGTGGTTATTCTAAAATGTTAGAAAATACAAGGCATTCATTAAATGAGATGCTGAAGGACGGAGGAAATGTACTTATGGAAGATTTTAACTACAAAGAAATATGGTGGGAAGAAAAGATAGTGAAAGGTGGAGAGTACCTTTGGGGAAACATGTTATTTGATATGACTATAGAATGTACAGTGACGCAATGGGTAAAAGAAAATACCATATATAGAAATAATGAAGAACCGTCGAGACTAGATCTAATATTTACATCAGAGCCTGAAATTGTGGATAAAATTGAATACAAGACACTAATTGGGAAGTGACCACATATTACTTGAATTTGAACTAAAAGAGGAAATGTATATGGAAAGAAATGAGAAATACAGAAAAGGGAGACTGATGTTTGACAAAATGAACTTTGGAAAACCTAGAAACTTCTTTCAAAAAGCGAATTGAGAAATTGTCTACAATAAAGAGAGACAAATGGAAGAGAAATGGATAATTTTGAAAGAAATCTACAAACAGGAAATTGTGTATAAAGTGGTGGTTTAATAGAACGTGTAATGAGGCAAAAGATAGAAGAGATAAAGCTTGGAAAAGATAGAGAAAGAATAAAAAGCCTGGAAAATGGCAAATATATATCAATCTAAGGAATGAATATGTAAAAGTACACAGGGAGAAAAAAGAAAATGAAAAAGACAATAGAAAAATGTAAGGACCAACCAAAATTATTCTTTAGATATGTGAATAGTAAACTAAAAGATAAACAGAAAATAGTAAAATTACGCCAAGGGAATAGAGAGTATACAGATATAGAAATGATTGAAGTCATGAACAAACACTTCAAGCCCGTGTTCACTAGGGAAAATATACAGCATGGGGATGAAAGAAATGAAGTAAGATCCCTGTCCATGAGAGAAGTAATTGTAAAAAAAAAAAAAAAAAAAAAAAAAAAAAATTACCAAATGATAAAAATTTATGTCGGACAATTGCACGGCCCAGATGTAATTGTAAACTGGATACTGAAAGAATGTCTAGATGAACTAATAGACAAACTATATAAGGTAATAAGTTGCTCACTCATAGGAGAAAAAATGCCGAAAGACTGGAAAAATGCCAATATCGTACCAATATATAAAGGGGGAAACAAGGAAGACCCAAGAAATTACAGACCGGTCTCCCATACAAGTACAATAGTCAAAATTTAAAAAAAAAAAAAAAAAAAAAAATGGAAATGGACAAAACCTCTGGAGGAAAACTATATTAAACCCGAGACAATTCGGGTTTAGATAGGGAAGGTCATGTGCCACAAATTTGATTTGTTTCTATTTAAGACTAATAGATATTATACAAGAAAGGGATGGATGGGCTAATTGTGCTTTCCTTAATTTACAAAAAGCTTTCGATAAAGTACTACACAAAAAATCATTAAGTAAGCTGGAAACCATATGAGGAATAAAAGAAAAACTATTGAAATAGATGGAGGATTTCTTGCATGAAAGAAAAATGATAGAGCTCAGAGATAAGAGTTCTGCTTGGGAAGAAGTGATTAGTGGTATTCCACAGGTATCAGTATTGGCTCCGATAAGGTTTGCTATTTATGTAAATGACGTGAGGGTGTAGAAAGTTACACGAGCTTCCTTGCAGATGACGCAAAACTGATGAGGAAAGTAAG
>NC_134802.1:12758280-12778280 GCF_046742065.1 Oratosquilla oratoria | reverse complement strand
AATATCTAATTGGTTTGAGTGATCATTTGCCACTCCGCACAGTTTTGTATCATCAGCAAATTTGGAAACAGTAGATTTTAGTCCGTGGTCTATATCATTTATATATACTATGAATAGAAGTGGCACAAGAACGGAACCCTGAGGAACTCCACTTGCAACACTTTTCCATCCAGAAGTTTTTCCATTTAAAACAACTCTCTGTTTTCGACCTTTCAACCAATTACTAGTCCAACCTAATAGGCTACCACTTATTCCATGCAAAGCTAGTTTAGTAAGTAGTCTTTCGTGTGGGACGGTATCAAAAGCTTTTGCAAAGTCTAAATATATTAAATCTATATTGTTTCTTTTGTCATAATTCGTGATAACTGTGTTGTAGAATTCGAGTAAGTTAGTCACGCAAGAACGTTTCCGTCTGAAACCATGCTGGCTATCATTTATCAAACGGTTACTTTCTAAATGATATTCGATAGTATCTCTGATGATAGTTTCCATTATTTTTCCTACGATTGAAGTCAAACTTATAGGCCTATAATTATTTGGTTTCTTTTTGTCACCTTTTTTGAATATGGGAGTAACGTTAGCTAGCTTCCATTCTCTTGGGACATCTCCGGATATGATGGATTTCTTGAAAATAATTTCTAATGGAACAACAATCTCATTTTTCATTTCCTTTAAGATTCTTGGATGCCAACCGTCAGGCCCTGGTGTTTTATTAACTTTGAGTTTGTCTATACACCTTTTAATTTTTTCTTTTGTTATATTTACCGTAGTGAGTAAGTTTACCCCAGACTTTTCACAGGTTTCAGTTTGGAATTCACTCTGAGGTGTTTCGTTTACGAATACCGAGCTAAAATAATTGTTTAAGATATTACACATTCCTTCATTTGAATATTCAAGTTGACCGTCAGGAGATAATAGTGGACCAATGTGATTCCTAACAACCTTTTTATCTCTAATGTAACTATAGAATTCTTTGTGATTCTCTTTGGATTTATCAGCGATGTTCATTTCGTATTGTCGTTTTCTTTTTCTTATTGTCTTTTTTAAATCTCTCTGTATTGATACATAACTTTCATAGTCATAGACCAAAACCATGTTTTCTTCTTCCGATTTTGCCCTCTGCTCCCCATCAGTTGAATAAAATTGTTTGGCTTTAGATAGAACAAAATGTGGAAGAGGTGCCTCTTGGTTGAGTGAGGCCGTATACTATTGATGCACTGAATGAACTCCACTTTTGCAGTGGGCATGCACAGCCTGTCGTATTTCCCTATGACTTTTTCTTTCTTCTTTTTTGGAGACTTTTATCAGTCTAGTGCACTACAAAGACGGTCATGCTATTGTTGACCAGTTTTCAGAATTCGGCTATTGCACGCTGGAGCTCCTCAGCAGACCTCGAAAAAATGGTCCTGGTTCAAGTCTGACTCAAGAACGTGCCTTAGTGGTTTTGTTCTTGTTAACCCCGAGCAGTTTTATAAGTTTTAGAGAATCCTTTCTCCCGCAAAGGAGTGAAAATACATTCCGCAAACATTTCTTTACCAGAAGTGAAGGCTGGGATCATTCTGCTCGTAGGGTGTCTGTGGTACATCTTTAGCCGGTTTGCAGGTATGGTTATAGCCCTATGTGGATAAATACCACGAGATGTTTCATGTAACCATGTCTTGCTTCCTTTCCCAATGGGTCACTGTTAACCCTTTAACCGGCTAAAGGACTATTTTTCCTTCCACACCCAACCACCAACCTCTATTTGAATAACTAGAACAGAGTTTCCCAACCTTTTCCGATCATAGCACCCCCTGTTGTTATGTCTAAGCAGTCCGGCACCCCTATCTTGTTATTAGAAGGATAAAAAAGTGAAGTGTACTTCTTGATGATTTATTTTCTTGGTTCCTTTGAACTGAAACAAATTGACAACATTGTAGAAGAAATAAGAATACTCTAGAAAAATAAAATAGCATGGAAAAAGTCAAATATGCACAACTAGGTAGTCAGTGATATATATATCAATGTGATTTTTGTGTGCATCACTTCCCAGCGCCCCCTCTAATTGATTTGAGCACCCCAGGTTGGGAAACGCTGAATTAGAATATGACTTCGCTTATAGAAATCAAGACCTCGAAGAACATCATTTAGATTTGCTCTATATAATGGAAAGATAATTTTATATCTGGAGATTTGGAAAATAAAATATTGTAACCGATTTTTTTTTTTTTTTTTTTTTTTTTTTTTTTTTTTTTTTTTTTTTTTTTTTTTTTTTTTTTTAACTCAAACGAACTCTCAACTGTCGGCACTAGAGAAGCCCGTGGAAGCCCTTTACCTCTACATGTTATGTTTTACCCAATCCCACACAATTTTATTCGGTAAGTGTTGGGTCCGGAGCAAATTGAGGTCTTGATGGAAATCACAATTTGTCCCAGATAGATTACCTGGCTTGAATTAAGCTATTTGGTATCGCCAATATATGATATGTGAAGGATATTGGGGGTGGGGAGTTAATTGAAAAGAGTTCCTTTATCCTTAGTGTAAATGAAATCGTTTGTTAGCCACAACAGAGTCTGCAGGGTTCGAGAACGGACCGGTGTTGCTCAAGAGCAAAGTTCAGAGTCGGCTTGGTACAAAGAGTAAGAATAATAAGTATATGGCGACTTCTCACTCACCAAAGCATGCGATGAATTACCGCGACTGAAAGGTCATAAGATCTATATTCTTTCGTGGATGCACTTCTACACTACAATCCGTGGTGCAGCAACCCAAACCACACCATAATTAGGTGTACAGAGAAACAGAAAGTCTTAGTCACCACACAGCGCGGCGACTGTCGTGAATACGCAAACATGATCCCTAATGTAGCCCACATGTAACGAAAGGGAACCTGCCCTGGTATGCAGAGGAACACGTACTGCGTACGCAGAGGGACTATCGTACTCCAACCCACCCACCCACGAACCTCTGCTGTGCCATACCCCGGCTTCAGCCTTGATGGGCATTGTATACACGCTAATCTTGGCCAACGCGCGGCGCAACACGCACGCCAGCGTCTTCGCAGCCCAGAACAACTTTTCATAAAGAGTTTGGGTATGGCAGGACGTAATTTCCTTTGACCCGAGGACGTTCTGTACAGATCATGTTTTTGCTGTCGCCAGATAATTCCAATCAGCCGAGGGGTTAGAATTGGGACAGAACGAAGTTTCGATACATTTAGATCCCATTCTGTTCCGAATCTCAACTCTTCAGTCGAAGAAACTAGGCTGAAGTATGTGTCTCCGGGTCGAGGTGTTTACCCGAACAGTCTGTCCTTTTCACAGGATGACCCGCCCCATCTCGTTCTGCTCCATCCTGCCCCGCCTAGCCCCCCGTATCACGCTCTGTCCTGCCAACGTTTCCACACCGTCTGCCCCTCTTGCTGCAATCTTTATCCATCCCCGTTCACCAGTCACCTTCGGTCTCCCGAACTCCATCGTTTGCCTTGGCATCGACGCCCTGTCCGCCCACCTCGCAATGTCGTCACACCACCTTGCCTCGACCTTCATCCCCGTCATTCCTGGGAATTCTCCCTACTCCTGTTTCAGTGCCGCCTCCCCGATGGGACTGCTGTACACTCGCCTCACCCCAACACAGCCCCGTATAAACACAATCTTCCTTGTGTATATCACGGTTGCAAACTTCCCAGGGCCTTCCCGCTGTGCGGCTTGACGTAAGACTTTAAAGATGAGGCGGGGAGTTGGTGGGAGGGGTTGGAGGTCGTTCTGTTTGTTGGTCGGTACTGCCCAGCTGGCATGGTGGCGCTGGAGGCGCAGTTCAACGCAGTAGATCCCACAGAACATTGTTGTGGTAAAGAGTTGCTCAGGCTGTCTAGGGATACAAGTCCATCGCGCCAACGGAAATCGCGACTTCGTAATACCCTCCTCATTCTTCTCCTACTCGTCATTCTCCTCCTCCTCCTCATTGTCACCCTCATTCTCATCTTCCCCATTTTCATCCTCCTCATCCGTCTTACCCTTTATCTCCTCCTCCTCCTCCTCCTCCTCCTACTCCTCGGTCTTTTCCTCCTCCACCTCCTCCTCCTACTCATCCCCTCCCCGTCTCCTCCTCCTACTCATCCTCCCCCGTCTCCTCCTCCTACTCATCCTCCCCCCGTCTCCTCCTCCTTCTCCTCCCCCTCCGCCCTCCTTCTCCTTCTCCTTCTTCACCTTCTTGTCCTTTTCCTTGCCTTTCTTGTCCTCCTTATCCTCTTCCTCCATCTTCTTGTCCTTCTCCTTGTCTTTCTTATCCTCCTCCACTTTCTCCTCTTCACCTCCTTTAACTTTGTCACTTTCACCATTGTCACCTCCGTCACCTTTACCATCTTCGCCTTCTCCTTTTTCGCCTTCTCCTTTTTCGGCCTCTTCTTCTACTTTTCCTTATTTCTCCTTTTTCTTCGCCTTCGCCTTCTTCGCCCTCACTGTTTCCTCCTCCTTCGCTTCGCCTTCTTCGCCCTCACTGTTTCCTCCTCCTTCGCTTCGCCTTCTTCGCCCTCACTGTTTCCTCCTCCTTCGCTTCGCCTTATTCACCGCCTTGTCTTATTCTTCGCCTTCTTCCTAGCCTTCTTCTTCGCCTTCTTCCAAGCCTTCTCCTTCGCCTCGCCTTATTGTTGGCCTTCTTCGCCTTCTGTGCTTTCGTCATCATCTTCGCCTTCTTCTTCGCCTACACCTTCGCCCTCGCCTTCTTTTTGTTCTTCGCTTTCGCCATCTTCTTTGCCTTCTTCTCCTTCGCATTCGCCTTCTTTTTCTTCGCGTTCTTATTTCGCCCTCCATTTCTCCTCCTTCGCTTTCTACTACTTCCCTTCCTACATCTCGTTGTGGGCGATGGTGATGTAATCGGAACCGTGTTGGTCTCGCATTCGCTTAGTTGTGGGCTCGAACCCGGCACTTTTCTCCGATTCCGAACAATGACTGTCACCTGCTCCAACAGTCCCCCAAGGACAAAGAAAGGGTATAGGTGGTGGTTTCGGCCTCCTCTTCCCTTTCCTAGTAGCTTCTCTTCTCATTCTTCTCCTTCCTCTCCTCCCTCTCCTCTCCTCTTCCTCTCCTACTTCTTTTATCCTCTTCCTTCTCCTCCTCTTCCTCTTCTTCTCCTACTTTTTTTCTCTTCTTCCTTCTCCTCCTCCTCCTTCTCTTCCTCTTCCTCTCCTACTTCTCCTCTCCTACTTCTCATTCTCCTATTCCTTTTCCTTCTCTTTTTCTTTTTCCTTCTATTCCTACCCCTTCCTTCCTTCCTAAAATCCCTTATTTACCACCTCTATGACCCCACCTCTTTGGCGTGAAATTATCCCCAGGGTTAGAAACGCTGGTCATCGTGGGCAAAATACCAACTCTTTCTACTTTATCTTCGTCTCCTCCTCCTACACTTTGTTCTGGTCCCTCCTTTATCACCTGTATTCCCTCTTGGCCGCGATGTTGTCCCCAAGGATTAAATCGATGGTCATTGCTGACGAAATATTAACATTGCTTCATCTTCGTCTTCGCCTTTTCCTACTACTACTCCTTCTGTTCCTCCTCTTCTTCCTCCTCGTCCTTCTTCCTCTTCCTCCTCCATCTCCCAGTTAGGCGCACACATCCCATAGATGCCCTTGTCCCCGGAGGAATTGGCTCGATTACCTGTGGCGTCCTTTGGTAATGATTGTGACTGTCATGGCAGTGGTACAGGTAATGATGAAAAATACAATTGGCTCGGACAATTTCACACCATCTAACCTCGTTCAATAATCGAGGTGGTACGGTTGTTTGTCCTAGGGCTTAGCACGACAGTGGGTTCAGATGCCGCGACAAATTGTGTAAAAAGAGGTTACACCTGAAGAATTGGCCAGTGTGACACCAAGACCTTGAATGATGCGTATATGTAGCAGGTAATATGTACAGTTCATCAATGTTCGTCATATTGGTATATAGTCCAAGTGACACGAGGTTGTTCGGATCTCTCCCAAGTCATGTTGAGATGTTATTCCAGGTTGCCCAGGGAACAATGATGACAAGGACGAACAATGACCTCGCTACCACCATTTCGTTGATAACGACCTGTGGACAAGAGCCTTAGAGATAAAAGGGATCTCGTCATTTCCCATTTTGAGAGGAGAGGAAAAATATGTCGCAATAAAGCAAGTTGGGGAGGCTTCCCATCCACGAGGCAATCGGCGAAATGAGTTAAACGTCGATCACTAGTCACAGGTGGAGGCGGTGGAAATGGATGTTGAAGGGGTTGCCAGATGATGGTGAAATGTGACGTCACACAAAGAAAACGTGATCGAGTTGCTTCGTAACGCAAGGCAAGAGCAACAGTTTCTCTCGCGTCGGTTGGTATGGTGTGTTTCAAGGGTGGGGCTGGGGGGACGAGCTATTGAATATGTGCTTGGAAGGAGGGAGGGATCCAATGAGAAAATGGAAACTTACATACACACGCACATATGCACTTGCACACATACGCACTCATACGCATACATGCACATATATACATGCAATACATGCACACACATGTACATAAATGCACACGCACATAAACATGTACATACACATACACACACATTTGCACATACACACGCACATGTACACACACATGCACACACCCATGCACACGCACATGCACACGCATATGCACGCACATACACATGCGCACACACACGCACTCACACATACCCATGCACATGTACACACACATGCACACACATGCACACACACACACACATGCAAACACAAACACACACACACACACACACACACACACACACACACGCACACACATACGCACACACATACCCATGAATATGTACACACACATGCACACACACATTTACATGCACACGCACATGCGCACACACATGCACATGCACATACACGCATGCTACAAGTACACACATGCATGCACAAGCGCGCGCACACACACACACACACAAAGCCTGGAAAAAATGAAAAAAAAAGAGAAAAACATCCAAATGGCAAACATATATAAAACTTAGGAACGAATATGTGAATATACGTAGGAAAGAAAAAAAAAAGAGATTATGAAAGGGATATTATAGACAAATGTAAGGATCAACCTAAACTCTTTTACAGATATATAAATGACAAACTAAAGGATAAGCATGAAATAGTGAAATAGCGTGAAGGAGATAAAAATATATATAGATGACATAGAGATGGCAGAAGTTATGATCAGACATTTCAGGTCTGTTTTTACAATATTGAGAGCTCACAATCTTGGAAGGATGGACAACAAGAAAGATCACCCATGATGAAAGAAATAAAGCTAACACAAAAAGAAATAAGAGACCAAAAAAAAATCTAAATGTCAAGAAATCGCACGGACCAGATGGAATTGCAAATTGGATACTGAAAGAGTGTATAGACGAACTGACAGATAAAATATACAAGATAATTGACTTCTCACTCAAAGAGGGAAAGGTGCCGTAAGATTGGAAAGATGCAAAAATAGTACCAATATATAAAAGAGGAAATAGGGAAGATCCTACAAACTTCAGACCGGTATCCCTTACAAGCACAGTAGCAAAAATATGCGAAAAGGTCATCAGAAAAAAATTAACCAAATACTTGGAAGAAAACAAAATGATAAACCCCAAACAATTTGGCTTTAGAAGTGGAAGATCGTGCACCACATACCTAATCTACTTTTACTCGAAATTGATTGAGATAAAACAAGAAAGAAATGGATGGGCAGATTGTGCCTTCTTGGATTTGCAGAAGGCATTCGACAACGTACCACACAAAAAAATAATAAGAAAAATTGAAATAATAGGAGGAATTCAAGGTAAACTGTTGGAATGGAAGAAGGATTTCTTAACTGGGAGAAAAATGAGAGTGGTACTTAGAGACAAAAATTCGAACTGGGAAGATGTGAAAAGTGGCGTCCCACAAGGCTCTGTCCTGGCTCCTTTAATGTTTGCCATATACATAAATAATATGGATGAGGGAGTAAATTGTTACGTGAACTTTTTTGTTGATAATGCCAAATTACTCAAGAGAGTAAGAACAGAAGAAGATTGCAGATCGCTGCAAAAAGACCAAGACAAAATATGGGAATGGAGTCGGAGATATGAGATGAACTTCAACATTAAAAATGTAGCATAATGGAATTTGGAAAAAATAAAAATAGAGTTTCGGGACAATATAAAATTGGAAACAAAGAAGTCAAAAAAGTCAACTCAGAAAGGGACCTAGGAGTAATCATATCAAGTGACTTGACACCTGATAAACATGTAAATAAATTATTTGGAGAGACTTATAACTTATTAAGATCAATGAAAGTGGCCTTCGACTACATATATGAGGAGATAGTTAAAGAAATAGTTGTTACACTGATAAGACCGAAATTAGAATATGCTGTAACAATGTGGGCACCTAGCACAAAGAACATAAGAAAATTAGAAAGAATAAAAAAAGCAGCGACAAAAATAGAACCTACACTGTCAAATCTGACATATGAACAAAGATTGGAGAAATTACATTTGTCAACACTAGAGCAGAGAAGGGAAAGAGGCGATTTGTTGACCATTTTCAGAATTATGGAAGGGATGGAAATTCTCGATAGAGACGACTTATTAAAGTGGGACAAAAGAGAAATAAGAGGACACGAAAAGAAACACACACACACACACACACACACACGCACGTACACACACACACACACACACACACACACACACACACACACACACACACACACACACACACACGTACACACACACACACGTACACACACACACGTACACACACACACACACACACACACACACACACACACACACACACACACACACACACACACACACACACACACACACACACACACACACACACACACACACACACACACACACACACACACACACACACACACACACACACACACATACACACATCATACCACATCACACCACACTCCACACACACCACACACATAAGAGTTCTGTCTGTGAATTAACAGAAACTCGTTTATCCTGTTATCATTGCGGTTTTTTTGTGTGTGTGCGTATGTGTATGTGTGTGGAAGTAGTAGTAGCAGTAGTAGTACCATAGGATGGGGTAATCGGGCCATTACTAGGGTAAATAGGCCATATAAAAGTTATTCATGTATTAAAGATTGTGTTACAACTGGTAAATAAAATTCTGGTAAAATGGAGGTAGGTATTTATTCAGGGTAAAAGTGGAATATATTAAAACCAAATTCAATTAAAAAAGTGAATAAATTTTATTTGGTCCATTTAACCCCCAGTGATGGCCCGATTACCCCATCCTATGGTAGTAGTAGTAGTAGTAGCAGTAGTAGTAGTAGTAGTAGTAGCAGTAGTAGTAGTAGTAGTAGTAGCAGTAGTAGTAGAAGAGCCTTCTTACACTTCAACACTTTATCATCTTTGCAGGTATGGTGAAAGCAGACTAGAATCGGTTCTTCTTTGCTGTCTGCAGCGGCTGGTTTTGCTCTCAAGGTATGCCTACACCACAATACGATTATCTTCAGCTGTCACCTTTGCTCAGGCTCAGGCTGCCTGGGCAGGACTCGAACCCTGGTCACCGTGGTTAAGAGTAAAGATCGAAACCAGTACGCCACATCGGCACATACTCTCTCCCTGTATTGTCCCATAATTAAAATAATTTACCTTGATGTCAGTTTTTGTTGATTTTATTATGTAGGACGCTAAAGGCAGCAGATGAGGAATTCTGCGTCAGGCCCTTAATGTAGACATGATTAATTATCTAAAAATGACTACTTGCCAACGGTTTTAACGAATGTAATTAAAAACTTACACCAATTAATTTTCTTCGCATATTCCATATGAAAGTGTCGGGTCAGCTCATGAATATGTTTGTGCCACGTGTTCGTGAACACCTGGAGACAAATTATGTAAACGTGTTGCCACTTCGACGTTTTCTCCAAGTCTGATGATTCTATATTCTACTGTACCTCCTTTGAATATTGGCGGCGGGGAATTGAATCTGACATCCACCTCACTGAGGTATCACTTTCAGATACCTGTCATTGGTCCCGCCTCCTCTCAAAAGTAAATAAATAAATATATAAATAAGTAAATGATGATAGAATAAGATCCTACAACTTGTATTTGTTCTATCTTCTACTTGTTCGTCCACGAGGACGTTTCAAGTTTCAAGTATATGAGGACACCTGGTCATGACAAAGTTGCATACTTCTGGATACATGAATAGACTTCCAGAAATTTATAAATAGATAGTTAATTAGACTTCATTAAAGTGGGAAAATGAATCATGCAACACAGTACTAGTCATATACATATGTATGTGTAATGTATTCATTATCTATCTGTATGTATATGTATACATATATATGTTCGTGTGTGTGTACACGAATGTATAAACATTGTAAATGTGTTTTCTCACAAAATGGTGCGTATTTAATCAGATTTTATTAAGATGAACAGATAGTATACTAAGTTTTTCCTTCCGCGTTTCTGCTTAATTTCATATCCGTAATAAAGTATTCAAGAGCGTGAAAGTCGACACTTCCCAAAAAAAAATATTAGCAAAACCTTCAAACTCTTCATCCAATATGATGCACTTATAGATTTTTGCCGTGGCACGGTATCAGACGACATTTCTCTCCTCTGTTGTTAAACCAGAAACTAAACGATCTTTAGAAACAATCAAACGAAAACTGTTTAGATAAACACCTAAGCAAGGTGCTGTAATGACTGCCATTTATTTTATATCATTTGTTTGTTATTGTTTGTTTGTTTATTATTATTTGCTTGAATTTTATTGATTATTAATCTATCAATTTACTATCATTTGCTATTAATCTTTATTATTTAACTATACCAATGAATTTATTTATTTTATTTATATATTATTATAATTCTTATTTAGTCTTCTTTAGTTGAATTATCATTATTACATTTTTTCGCATCCGTCCTAGTTATGGACCAAAAGGTCTCCTGTCGGCATGCTCCGCCTTTGTAATCCTTTATAATACATACATACATATATATATATATATATATATACATATATATATATATATATGTGTGTGTGTGTGTGTGTATGTGTGTATATATATGTATGTATATGTGTATATATATGTATATATATCTATGTATATGTGTATATATATGTATGTATATATATATATATATATATTATATATATATATAATATATATATATATATATGTATATATATGTAAATATATGTATGTATATATGTAGATATATGTATGTATATATGTAGATATATGTATGTAATTCCTATTAAATGCTAAAGCACAAGTGGCGTCAATGATTTTAAGAGAACATTTCTCTAACTCTCTCTATTTCCTTTTCTCTTCATAATTCAAACTCTAAAGGAAATAGTAAAAGGCTTCAGAATGTTGATTCATTTTACCGGCAGCTGTTTCAACAATTACAAATGGTCATCTTCAGGGTAATACAATACATCAAGAAAAACATGGGTATATAAGGCCGGCTAAAAACGGCAGGGAGAGGTCACTCGTAAGGTGGGAATCTGTCTACCCTACTGAGACGGAAAGGGAAAGGGTAACCGGGACAACTTCCCGATGTGGGATTACGTCCCGGAAGTCTGGACACAATCCCCATGTGGGTTTTTGTACTGTGGTGACGGTCTGTATTTTCTATTGGAGGGGAGGACATAATCAGATGAAATCTGTACATTTAAGATAGGCTTTTGTAAAGCGACTCACTGCCTCAGCTACTACCAAATTTCCATAATTGTTATCATGGTGGATGATTGTTGTATCTCTTATGAGATCTACTAGGGGCGTTTTTTTTTTTTTATCGTGGGCATCGACAAAATGTTGGTGGATGGCTCCGTTGTTACGGTAAGCCTGCAGTCGTCTTCTTACGGTCGTGAGGATATGGCCGACGTAGCTAACGTCGAGGGACTTGCATGCCCCTTCAGAACATATAAATTTATATACTACGCCGGTTTTAAATTCCTTTGGACACTCGGGGACGGTGCTGCTTTTCATAACAAGGGAGGCAATCAGGTTGGGACGGCTGAAGACATTCAGTGAGACCCTTTCGTAGGGCTCCTGAGGTGAAACACCTCTAGAGATAATCCCACGAAGAGTATCGGCTTCCTGTCTGTAAGCAGTGCCAAAATCTAATTTATGGTAAATCATTAGGGTTTTCTGCGCGTTGTCAGCAGTGGTCTTGACTCGGGTGTGAAACTCTTCCATATTCTTCATAATGACATCTTCTATGGTGTTACAAGAGAAGCCATTATTCGTTAACACCTGTCTAACACATTCAAGTTCTGTATGAACAGCTTTCCACGTGCTGCAATGGGAGAAAGCCCGCCTAACATAAGCACCAACTACAGACCTCTTATAAGAGTCTGGACACTCACCCCTGGCATTTAGGCACCGCCCAACATTGGTATCTTTTGTGAAAACAGAAGTGGCGTAATGGTCCTCTTTCTTTTCGACAAGGACATCAAGGAAGGGAAGGGTTTGGTTCTTACTGTCTTCGATGGTAAAATTGAGGACTGAATTTGCTTTGAGGGCGTCTGCTAACTTTCTGGTATCGCTGCTTTCTCTGACGGAAATGAAAATATCATCAATATATCTGGCGTAGATCCTCGGTCTATGGTGACTATTGAAGGTCCTAGTTTCTACAGCAGCCATGTACATGTTGGCAAATAGGACACCCAGGGGTGACCCCATCGCAACACCATCCACCTGACGGAAGAGTTCCCCTCTGTGAGAGAGGAAAGGTGCCTCCATCGTACATGCTTCTAACATTTCCTTCAATAGCCTTTCGGGTATTGAAAGGGGGGTTCGGCCAGATCTGTAAACGTAGTCCAGGATGATTTCTATAGTTTTTTGGGCAGGAACGTGGGCGAAAAGGCTCTCCACGTCCAGAGATGCAATGTCTTCGCCAGGATCAGAAGTTCTCAGGATGTCAATGAACTCAGCAGCAGACTTCAAGGAGTAACCTATAGGGATGAATGGAGTTAATATATTGTTTAAGATTTTAGCCATCCTATAGATGGGTAATGTCATTTGTGATATTATGGGCCTGAGGGGATTGCCAGGTTTGTGGGTCTTAACAGTTCCATAACAATACCCAGGCTTAAAGTCTCCAATGATCTTTGGAAACTTTATTTCTTGCTGAAGTTTATTAGCTCTAGTTATCATACTACCAACCGGTTTTTTTTAAAGTATCTGTAGGATATTTGTAGATATATGTATGCATATATGTAAATATATATATATATATGTATATATGTAAATATATGTATGTATATGTGTAAATATATGTATGTATATATGTAAATATATGTATATATATATGTATGTATATATATGTATATATTTTGTTTCTGCCCCGAAGCAACTACGAAGTAAATATATATATATATATATATATATATATATATATATATATATATATATATATATATAATATGTGTGTGTGTACAACACTGAATGGTTCCCAGTGAACAGATTTACTTTTATCAACCACAATTCACTTTAATTCTAAGCCACCAACGTCGAGAAACTTGAAGAGGCATACAGAAATTGATACGTGGTAAAGCTAGGGATTCGAACCTCTGCTGCTAGCACGTAACAAGTGACAGTAACTTAGGCTATTGCGCTGTCAAGAGATACAAGTTGAGCGCAACTTTCTTATATTTGTATGCTCGAGTTACATAAATATACACGAAATTTTCCGTTCAACCCATCTCCGCCACAATAGTGCAATTGGTAGTATGTAACACGACAAAGTATTAGTACAACACTGAATGGGTCCCAGTAAATAGATTTACATTTACCAACCACAATTCGCTTTAATTCTAAGCCATCAACGTTGAGAAACTCGAGGAAGCATACTTGCAGAAATTAATACATGGTGAAGCTAAGGACTAGAACCTCCGCTAGCATGTAACAAGTGAGAGTGACTTACTCTATTGCGCTATCAAGAGAGATACAAGTTGAGCGCAACTTTCTTATATTTGTATACTCGAATTACATACACATACACGAAATTTTACCATCATCGCCATCACAAAACATCATCATTGCCACCATCACCATCATCGCCACCATCACCATCATCGCCACCATCACCATCATCGCCACCACCACCATCATCGCCACCACCACCATCATCGCCACCACCACCATCATCGCCACCACCACCATCATCGCCACCATCACCATCATCGCCACCATCACCATCATCGCCACCTCCACCATCATCGCCACCACCACCGTCATCGCCACCACCACCATCATCGCCACCACCACCATCATCGCCACCATCACCATCATCGCCACCATCACCATCATCACCACCATCATCATCGCCACCACCACCATCATCGCCACCATCACCATCATCGCCACCACCATCATCATCGCCACCATCACCATCATCGCCACCACCATCATCATCCCCACCATCACCATCATCGCCACCACCATCATCATCGCCACCACAAATCATCATCGCCACCACCACCATCATCGCCACCATCACCATCATCGCCTCCACAATCATCATCGCCACCACAAATCATCATCGCCACCATCACAAATCGTCCTCATCATCGCCACCACAAATCGTCATCGCTACCATCATCATCATCGCCACCAGCAACATCATCGCCATCATCAACGCCACCACCATCATCATCGCCACTATTCCCATCATCATCGCTATCACATCATCATTGCCACCATCATCGCCAACACCATCATCATCATCGTCACCACCATCATCATCGCCACCACAAATCATCATCGGCACCAGCATTATCATCGCCACCAGCATCATCATCGCCACCATCAACATCATCGCCACCATCATTATCATCGCCACCATCACCATCATCGCCACCACCATCATCGCCACCGCCATCACCATCATCGCCACCACCACCATCATCATCATCGCCACCACCATCATAATCGTCACCACCATCATCCTCATCGTCACCACCATCATCCTCATCGTCACCACCATCATCATCGCCACCATCATCATCGCCATCATCATCATCGCCATCATCATCATCGCCATCATCATCGCCACCACCACCATTATCATCATCATCATCATCATCATCATCATCATCATCATCATCATCATCATCGCCACCACCACCACTACCATCATCATCATCATCATCATCATCATCATCATCATCATCATCATCATCGCAATCATCATCGCCACCATCGCAATCATCATCGCTAACATCGCCATTATCATCATCGCCACCATCATTATTGCCATCATCACAGCCATCAACTTCATAGCCATCGTCATCGTCATCATCATCGTTATCACCATTTTCGCCATCATCACATCATCGTCTCCATCACAGTTCCGTGGCCCATCCCACCCTCCCACCTCCCTCCTCAGACCTCTCACCCTATTCCTTTTCCTCAGTCAATATTGCGGGCAATGCACTAAGTTTTTATTTTAACTGAGATTATTTTGAACAAAATTTAGTGCCAAAAGCTAAATAATCTCATTAATTAAGCAGTTTTGTTCAACTCGTCCCGAAAAAAAATACATTTTTCTTTCTTTCCTTCCATGACGTGTTGACCTGCCTGCTGGCACACATTCACATGCAAATGTACTTGTACACACACGCGCGCGCACACACACGCATACGCATACGCACTCACATACACATACACGCATACACATGCACGCAAACACACGCACATTCACACACACACACACACACGCACACACACACACACACACACACACACACACACACACACACACACACACACACACACACTCTCGCTCACTCGGTGGCGCGGTTGATAGAGTACAGGACTGCCAGTACGGAGGTGCGGCAGTACCTGGTTCGAATCCTGCCCAGGGCCGAAATTATTTCGGTATCGCTGCGCTTCGGGTTGTTACTCCGACTCTCGTGGGCGGGGAGTTGGGTGTGTGTGTGTGTGTGTGTGTGTGTGTGTGTGTGTGTGTGTGTGTGTGTGTGTGTGTGTGTAAGGTCATAGCATTACCCATAGATCGGTTATATGAGCTCTGAGCTCTCTTCCAGGAGGGAAATAGCTGTCGATCACGAGTCCAACACGTGATCCAAACACCAAGGTGAATACACACGCGCGCGCACACACACACACACACACACACCGCGCACGTGTATCCATCACTAACCATCACCCACCACGCACGTGATCCACAGGCTTGCAACATAGCGAGACTCCCCTTCTTGCTAACCTTGCATTTCCCACAACATACCCCTAACGCAGCATATTTCATGACAAACAAGATAGATACCCAATGTCACCAGACTAACCTATTAAAATCCTTTATTATAACTGCCCTAGTATATTACGCATAAACTAACATAGATATAATATACCTAACAACATCCACTAACTATAGGACTAACCCTCATATATAAACTGACCCTAATGCATAGAATAGCGAGACTAACGCCCTTGCTTACAGTAACTTACTAACAACCTATATAACCTTTAACACCCATGTCACGTGGGCGAGAGGCTGGGTAGGTCACGAGCCTACCGGCCAGTCGTCAGAGCTAGGCAGACCCAATAGGGTGCCAGCCTATTGTGCCCTAGGTCAAGGCCTGGCACTTATTGTAATCTGCCCACAGGGCCCATTTGTACCTTATCATATTTGCAAACCAGATTTGCCTCAATTGTTAATTAAAAGTAGAAAACTCCCGTTTTGGAGTTTATCTCGCCCGCATTAAGTCCTCCTTACGTAACCAACAAACCTATCCAACGGTTACACAACCTATTTAACGGTTACACACGCACTCACCACGCGCACGCACTCACGCACACCCTACACGCACGCACACACACTCGCACACGCCGAAGATGTCAGGTTACAACAGCACCCATAGAGTGCTCATATATGAGCTCCGAACTCTCATCCAAGAGGGTGATAACTGTCGATCACGAGTCCAACACATGATCCAAGACCAAGGTGGGGGAAACACTCACGCACGCATACCTCACATGCATGGACGCACACCCCACACGCACGAACGCATACCTCACGCACGCATGCACGCTCACACCCTCACGCACACACAACCCTCACGCACGCACAACCCTCACATACGCACACCTCACACACGCACGCACACCCCGCCCGCACGCACACCCCACACGCACGCACACCCCACACGCACGCACACCCCACACGCACGCACACCCCACACGCACGCACACCCCACACGCACGCACACCCCACACGCACGCACACCCCACACGCACACACACCTCACGCGCACGCACACCCCAAGCGCACGCACGCACACACCACACACGCACGCACGGCCCACACCACACACGCACGCACACCCCATGCACACGCACACCGCACACATGTACACGCGCGCGCACCACACGCACGCGTGCGCTTCTTGGGACTTCCACGTTATAATACCAATTTCGTACTGCTCTCATGGCGGGAACAGCTTTCGCTAATACTGCAAGTCGATGGCGGGAACAGCTTTCGCTAATACTGCAAGTCGTTGTTGTCAGCTTTGAGCAAGGGGGAGCATTACCTATTGATTGGACAATACTAATTGGGAAGGGTGATAGCTGTCGATCATGAATCAGGCACGTGATCCAAGACCATGGTAAATCGCGCATTCCAACTTAAGACATTTGTGTCCATGCTGTACCTTTGCATTCAAGTGTAAATACTGATTTGATACAGCTGGACAATTTGTTTTTCAACCAGGCATACCAATCCTACCGGCTCGCGGACTTTTTCCCTAGCCCATGAAAGCTTCACTGGTTGTTGTTATCATTGTTGTTGTCACTGTTGTTTTTGTCGCCATTGTTGTTGTCATTATTATTTTATCGTTAACATTACAATCATTATCATTGTTAATTCTTTTGTGTGTAACTAGTGATTTTTATCAGTGGACCTGATTGTAATATAAGGAAAAGAACGCTCGAAAGGTCTGTGTGCGTGTAAAACTGTACATACATGAGTGTAGTGTGTGCGTGCGTGTGTGCATGCATGCGTGCATGCACGCACTTAGCTTCACTCTCGACTCGAGTACAAGGTCCTTAGATCGTGGACTTTGGTCGACTTCTGATGGGGTGGCCTTCAACCTATCCCCCACGATGCCATGACCGTAGGCTTTGTCGTGGCAAACACCAGATCAATCCATCCGACCAGGACGGGGCCTTAATCAATCGAAATCCCATTAAAGCTAGGGTGCACTATTCGTCTGAAAAATGAAAATGGAATCCCTGAGGTTTACTACATTTGAGCCCAAGCAGTGCGTTACTGCCAAGGGATTAATTATCCTAGTGAAGAACAAGAAGCGCGCGGTCGCCCGTTCTCGGGCGCGCCCTTCGCGCTGTACTGGCTACGCGGAGCCACGGGTCAACATGTGGCCGAAGAACTTAGCTCTCATTACAGGCTCTCCTATCTCTCTTCTTAATTATAGAGAACGAGGGAGAGCGCCCTGAATATCCACTCTCTCTCGTCAAAAGAGAGGAGGGTTTCTCTCTGCAAAGTAAACACGACATGCATGTGCAAGTGAAACTAGATCATGTGCGTCACTGTTGACACAAGGAGAGCATGGGATGTGGTCCGAGTGGCAGGTGGCGTGAACTGGGGCACGGTTCAGTGGCTCTGTGTGGCTGCCGTGGAGCAGCAGTACCGCAGGTCCACTGTGCTTTAGGTTGGCCACTGAGACGTAGTAGGGCCGCAGTCTGACGATCCTGAGGCTGAAAGGCGCCAGCAAGGCAACCATCCATCATCTTGGTAGCAGACTGGTGTCTTGCTGAAGGAAATTTGAAACTTTATTTATCCTCGTTTAACGAGGATCCTTCTTGTGTGCATTGTGAGGGTTGCTCGGTGAGTTATATCCACTCCGTGTAGTAACAAAACCCGAGTACAAAGCTAGGAATGGCACGTGGGTGTGTTGTGTTACACGTTTTGAAATTTTTATGACCGTGTCGATTACAAGTTCGATCGCATGTGGTTCAGTTGTGTTGTTTACGCTGTCGTTTCTTTCGCAGGCACTGTTAAGCCTCCTCTTGCTGTAAGCCTGGCACTCCTTTGCTGATAACTCAAATGCACATGCCCGTGCTATCGTAGTATTCAATTTTGATGAGCGACTCACCTCGAAGACTAAATATTGGTATACACGAGGGTATCAGTCACGGTTTGTCTTACCATCCAGTGTCGCACACCCGCCCTCGCAGGGGGAAAAGAAAATGATGATTGATATATGTCATATAGGGCCTTCCATTGTGGCACGTATGGATATCTCCTATCGTGAAAGATCTTCCACGGCGGTTATGCATGACCTTGAACCAGCATATGACCTTCCAAGTTGGCACGACCCGCCCTCTGGTACGGCACGCAGTAGCACAGAATGGGCCACGCGCAGGAATCGCAGTCGGCACGCAGATCTGTCATTAGACCATGGCACGCAACATTTGGTCTTATCAGACCGCTTCCCCTTCCCTCCTCCCAGAACCCTATGGGTTGTTTGTATGGGCAACGTCCTCTGGTATGACTCATGTGGCGTGTTGTACAACACGTTTTTCTGATAGATTATGTGCTTTTATGTGGAGGATATGGGTGGGGAAGGACTGTGCTTAGTGGTGCATGGGTGACACTTAGTATGTGGGCAGTGTCTTGTTTGATGTAGACGATTGTTGAGCGAAAATTGAGTGGTTGTGAAAAGAATATTATGTTGCATGAGAATTGAGGTCGTGTATCAACATTGGCGATGTTTCATGGTGTGTGTGTGGGTGTGATTCACCATGGTCTTGCATCACGTGTTGTACTCGTGATCGACAGCTATTTACCTCCCGAAAGAGAGCTCAGAGCTCACGTATGACCGATCTATGGGTAATTATGTGACTTTACACGCACACACACATCCAACTCGCCGCCCAACGAGAGTTGGAGTAACGACTCTCATCGCAGATACTGAAATTATTTCAGCCGTGGGCGGCATTGGAACCCA
>NC_134802.1:12738280-12755780 GCF_046742065.1 Oratosquilla oratoria | reverse complement strand
AGATTTCAAATATCCTCTATACTTTTGCTGAATATCCTTACGCTTCACAGAAATAAAAATCGTGTCCACGGTACAGTGACGGTGTCTAGTAGATTTGTCTCACGTAGCCAGCAAAAAAGAACGCCGAACAGATCCACTTTATGGTCGAAAATTAACGAATTATTTGAGAAGGTATTTGGAACCGGGAGTACATCACCCAACCACCTCGACCAAATGATGGCTCTTTCCAGATTTTGTGGTGGTTAGTGTCGTCAAACTATCGGAATCAACTGAAGGGAGAGAGAAATGTGTGGGGGAGCAAACTCTAGACAAAATTGGGTCTACATAGCTATTTTGTCCCAAGTCTTCTCCCTCAGTCGAAAAAAGGTTCTCGAGCGTTCTAAAATTAGATCTATACAGCTTGATAGTGTCGAAAAGACCCTGAATTCTCTCGACGTCATTCCTTAAAATATCGTCTGATCCCTCGCCTTCCTTATCGGTGGCAACCTTCGCCGCGAGACCAACTGCGTGTTCCTTCCTCCAGACTTCTCGAGAGGCCCTTTCACCCTCACCCCTATTTTTGTAAATCATATGACATCCTTCCCTCTACTTGTCTGTTCCTTGATACCCCCCTCTCGCTTATTTGCGTTCCACCACTGGTGAATAATGTACCTTCCATCTTCCACCCTTCCGCTTTGCGCCCTATTCTCCTTCTCCCCGTATTTTCAGCTTCTCCTCAGCCTCCCACTTAGCAGCTACTTGTAGCTTTGCTGCCTCTTCTCGCCATCTTTCCTTCAAGAGCATCATTTGTCCCCATTATAGCATCCCTTTCCCTCATTGGCACCTTTCTCCAATTGCACCCTTTTCCCCGCTCACCCGTTTCCTACCTCTCATCCCTTTCCCACCTCTCATCTTTTCTCCCTTCTCTCACTCCAACAGCCATTCTTCCCTCACGCCCACCTCTGCCTTAAATCTTACGCACTTATCCATTCCTGTTCCCTATATCTACCTGCTTCCTCCTCCTGTGGTGCGATATTGTCCACAGGTATAGAAGCGCCAATCAACTATTGTCCGTAGCAACAACAATCCTCCTCCTCCTCCTCCTCCTCCTCCTCCTCCTCCTCCTCCTCCTCCTCCTCCTCCTCACCCTCACCCTCCCCCTCCTTCCCCTCCCCCTCCTTCCCCTCCCCCTCCTTCCCCTCCTCCTCCTTCCCCTCCTCCTCCTCCTCCTTCTCCCGTTCCTCCTTCATTTTTTCCTATTCCTCCTCTTTCTTTTCTTTCTTTTGCTCCTTCCTCTTCTTTCTCTTGCTCTTCCTCCTACCTCTTCTTCCTCTTCCTCTTCACCCTTCTTCCTCTTACTTCTCCCTCTTCTCCCTCTTTTTCCTCCTTCTCCTCTGTCTCCCTCTTCTTCCTCTTTTCCTCATCATCTTTCTCCATCCAACCCCAACTTCCGACTCCTATCCCCAAC
Organism: Oratosquilla oratoria; assembly: GCF_046742065.1. Taxonomy (NCBI): domain Eukaryota; kingdom Metazoa; phylum Arthropoda; class Malacostraca; order Stomatopoda; family Squillidae; genus Oratosquilla; species Oratosquilla oratoria. Next base: position 12,754,333 of record NC_134802.1, on the reverse strand, counting down.
CTCGTCTTTTTATGTCCTTCATGTCTGCTTTCGCCCTTATTATACAGCAATTATACTGATGAATATAGATTATTCGTCCCATGGAAATTATATATGTAGTATTTTTGCACGCTGAGTCCAAATGTTTCCAAAATTTACCTATCACCCGTAGTTTTTGTTTGAGCACATTCGCATATCATAACGTGAGCATTAAAAATCAACAAACATTATTTCCAATGTTTTAAAGTGTAAAAGTTTCATGTTGAAAGCTTAAACCTTCTCAAACGAGTCAACAGAGACCTGCAGAAACATGACTGGACAATTTGAGACACAAGAATATTACCCAAGTATCAGTTCTGTCATGTGTAGGGTAAAATTTGATATGTAAACAGTGTTTTCCAACTTTGTTGAGAGACTGGTTTTGTGAATTCACGTTATATTGATGCTTCATTATAATCCCGAGAAATTCTATAGTCTTATATATCTACGTTGAATTAACACTAAAAACGCAAACATTTATTTTACGCCCATTGTTTAAAAACTGTGCTATGAACATCAATTTGATTGTGAAGTCAGGATAGAAGTTGGGCCACCATATTTGGTGAGTCACGTGTGTCATGCCTCTCACTTTATGGGTAAAAGGTTTTCGTTCCATGCCTTTTGTTATGCTTATGGGTTGGAATGAACCCAGAGATAGTATAACATAGAAATTCAAGTATATTGTTAAATGTCTCGTATCATCTGTTATGAGGTCAGCACTTCACTCAGGAATTTCTCATGTCAGTCTCCAGGGCACGTGGCATTAAGTGACAATGTGTCTGGTGATGAGAAAGTAGGCCAACTAAAAAAAATATTGATACAAAATTTGAGGTAAACAGTTCTTCAAGTGAACCACATTGTCTGAAACAGTGTCTCCTTTATTTGAATTTGTCAAAGAAGTACATCGAAGTTTCGGTTTCCGTCTTAAAGGACTAGAAAAGAAGCCTCTTAAGTTTTTGTTTTTATATTTGTCTTCCCGAAGACAAATAGGGTTGAAAATCATACATATCTACATTTTAGAGAAATGTTTATAAGTGTAATATGTGCTTGTTGTAAAATTCAATTGCTGTCTCAAAGAAATAATTCACAGTTTAGTTCGTGAGACGAAAAAAAAAATACCATTGTTATCTACCTTTCCAGCGTGGCATTTGCCCGCTTCCGTCCCCTCTCTCACACGTTCGTCCTTCCCTTGATTTCCGCCTCCGCTATCTTCCATCTCCTTCACCCTCCTAACTTCCATCTCCTCTATTCTCCGAGTTGCCCACCCTCTTCCCCATATTCACAACTTTTGTCCTCCCCATCCTCTGCCCCTGTCCTTTTCATCTTTACCCTTCCACATTCCCTTGTGTATATCCACCTGTTCTCCCCAACTTTACCCCTTTCTCTCAACATTAGCTTTGTTCCACCCCTGCCCCCATTCTCATAATTGCTTCACCGAACAACCCTCTCTTGCCCCCTTGTCTTCTATACCTATCCTTGAACGACTAGATACACTCCACCTTCCTCTTTCCCTTTCCTATCCACTTTCCCACGCATCCCTCCGTTATCCCCATACCTGTCTTTCTGTCACGTATACGTTCCTTTCTCCTACATATATCTGCCCCTCATATCCCCCATACACGTATCCACCTTAGTCCCCAACACACACACACACACACACACACACACACACACACACACACACACACACACACACACACACACACACACACACACACACACACACACACACACACACACACACACACACACACACACACACACACATACACGCACACACGCACACACACACACACACACACACACACACACACACACACACACACACACACACATATTCTCTCTCTCTCTCTCTCTCTCTCTCTCTCTCTCTCTCTCTCTCTCTCTCTCTCTCTCTCTCTCTCTCTCTCTCTTTCTCTCTCTTTCTCTCTCTCTCTTACTTCATTTTAGTCCCCCTCGTCACCTATCGGGCGCTGGTCCACTTACAATGGGTGCAGACTCCTGTCAACCCTTCACTTCCCACACCCTCACCACCTCACCTCCACCCCTAGTTCTCACGCCCCACACCCTCACCCTCACCTTCACCCTCACCGCGTCATCCTCACTGTCACCCCACTTTTCACTCCCACCCCAATTTACCCACATTGGTTCTGCAAAACCCCTTCCTCCTCCTCCTCCTCCTCATTATCACCATCATCCTTACCGCCTTCCCTCTTCCTTCTCTCCTTCCCCTTCCCCTTTCCACATCCCTTAACCTTCCTACTCCCCTTCCCTTTCTCCACGCTTTTCCAATTTTCATGTTTACCTCTATTCCCTCCTAACAAAAGTTAATGTGTGTCATACCCACGCATGCTACATACAATGCTTACAGTTACCTATATTTACAAATCAACTCCTTCAGGATAATTATTTTCTCAGTATACTTTGTTTAGACTAAGGATTATTCGCCTGTCTGTGGCCAAAACGTCTATGTAGAATATCAACACGTTGAAAAATGATGCTCCTCCCGCACCGTGCGTAGAATTATGTATGTTTTTCTTTTTGGCTGTCGTCAGTTGAAGAAGAAACAAAGCCGTCGCCTGGTACACTATCAGTTACTGCTACCACGGTGCCTTGATGACGGTGCCGTCGTGTCCGGCTCTCTTATCGTTAATATCTTATCGTGGAACAGCCGGCCGATTTCAAACTCTCGTTGGCTCTCCTTATCAACCAGCCTACGTTCCTACATTATTTGTTCTTCCCCAGCGTCGCCGTTTTCCCTTCGTGCTTATATATCAGAATGTAATTACTTCCTTCTTTGTTTTAAGCTTTATTCCCACCCACTCGCTATGTAAGTACGCACGCACTGTAGCACCTACCTATCTGCCTGCCTGCCTGCCTACCTACCTACCTACCTACCTACCTACCTACCAACTTGCCTATAATTTATGTATACAAGCATATACATATGTATACGTAAACATATTTACATACATATTGTATATGCACATACATGCCCACATACATATCTATCCACCTGTGTCTACCTAATTACGTAATACCCTCCTATCTCCTGCTTGGTTCCCTACCTACCTGGCTACCTTCCTACCTACTTGCTTGCTCTCCTAACTTTTTACTTACCCATCCACTTAACTACTTACTCACTTTCCTACCTACCAGTTAGTCTGCTTGTCTACCAATTTGTCTCTGCAAATATCTATTATCCAGCCATGTACTATGTATTATCCAGTATGTATAGATTGCTAAAGAGAGCCTATACTTTGCAGTATTTATCCATTTAACCTTCCTTAGCCTTATCTTCATGCCTAAGCACACTGCCGATGCCCTTCCTCTTCTACACTCAAACCTCCTCATATCCGTGCCTGATGTGCCACTTGCCTCCTTTACCTCCCGTCCCTTTCCTCGTGCCACTTCCTGAGAGCCTCTTTGCTCGGTGGCGTGCGTTTCTGTCTCGGGGGAGCGAGTCTGTCCGTCTCTGCGAATATCTTTTGATATAAATTTGTTTTTTTCTATCCTAATGGTTTCCTGCACTCCGCGTTTCACACCCATGAAATGAATAAGTAATCAATAGGCCTATATTTAATCAAGGATGAAGACTTCCAAACACTTGTGGTATTTTGTCTTACTATTCATATTTGATGTACAAGGGATACCCTATCAATCATTACTTACCTAGCACAGTATTTAATTATATCCAAATAATAGACACGAGCAAACACCCACGATAGTGCATGCTCCCGCCGAAAGTAGTTCTCATCAAGTGACAGTACTGAACAAACCAAACAACAATTGATACAAGTTATACAAGCTTTGAAAAATATTCTATCAAAACCAGAACCACTAACGAGCGTTACCAGCAATTTTCTATATGTTGACATGAATAGTGCATAAGGCATAATTTTGGTGAAACTCCCCTACTCGGCAGTTATCATAAGGTGTGATCGAGCTTATTTTTTTAATAATAATTCAATCTCGTTACATGGAACGTTTTCGGTAGGTACCACATTTATTTTTATTTTTACCACACTGTGTCTTTACGTAGCTGTACACAGAATAAAATTTGTGCTCGAAAGGGTCGGTCACTTTCCGTTAGCCTGTTCTAACCTTAGAGCGCGGTTCACATGAACAATGTTTCTAGGCGGCTCTTTCCCGCAAAGCGGGAAAATGCTGCCAAGAAAACGGAAACTTAGTGCCGCAACATTGTTCGTGTGAACAACATCGGTTAAATTTCACCCTGAGATTGCACTATTCCTTGATCCAAGCTATTCAATGAATCCAACCTATACGAAAAACTGTTGTTAGTGTCCTTCACACATCTAGACTTTGTCCCATTCTCTGTGATTTTCCTTTGCTCTCAGAATAGATTTTTTTTTGCTAAGTGTACCCACACCTTTCGTAAATTTAAACACCTCTGTCAAATCATCACTCCTTTCCTCTAACGCTTACAATTCCAGTATATTAATTTTCTATTTGTTTTACCAGCAAGATTTTAGTCGATTGTCTTTGAATTTTCTGTTTGTATATACAATTTTTTTCAACGCACTATCGCATGTTCAAAGTTGGAATGAAGCCCGTAGTTAATATTGTTGAAGTGCCTTTATACTTAGAAGGCAAAAAGATGCTAGAAACACGAGAACGAACACACACACACACACACACACACACACACACACACACACACACAGCTCTGAGCTCACTGCCGTAGGGTGGTGTCTGGCTGTCTCGAAAAGAGGCTGCAGCAGATCCGAGGTGAATACACACACACACACGCACAGAGCGAACATTTACACATGCACGCGCGCACACACATACACAATTACTGAACGCACACGCACATACAATAACTGAACGAACATTACACATTACACGCACACACACAAATATAGAACGAACATATACATATTACACCCACCCACCCCCACACACACACCAACACACACACACCAACACGCACACACCAACACGCACACACCAACACACACACACACCAACACACACACATACACACACATACACACACATACACAAACACATACACAAACACACACACACACACACACACGCGCGCACACACAACTGGAAACTATAGGAGGGATACAAGATAAATTACTGAAATGAATGGAGGACTTTTTGCATGGAAGGAAAATGAGAATAGTGCTCGGAAAGAAGAGTTCCACTTGGGAAAAGTGGTTAGTGGAGTTCTACAAGGATCAGAATTGGCTCCAATAATATTTGCTATTTATGTGAATGACATGGACGAGGGTATGGAATGTTACATGAACTTCTTTGCAGATGACGCAAGACTATTGAAGAAAGTGAGTACTGAGACGGACTGTGATTCACTGCAGAGAGATCTGAACAGAGTTTGGGAATGGATGCAGAAGTGGGAAGTGAACTTCAACATTAAGAAATGTAGTATAATGGAATTTGGAATGATATATATATATATATAATATATATATATATATATATATATGTATGATATATATATATATGTATGATATATATATATATATGTATAATATATATATATATCTATATATATAATATATATATATGTATAATATATATATATATATATATATATATATATATATATATATATATATATATATATATATATATAACGTAGGAACCACTGTTGGAGTAGAAAAGACTGGAAACGGGGAATCTATATATTTCGATTGTAAACTGCAATCCTCTTCAGTAGATACAAATATGAGAGAGCGTGCTGTTTAAGTAGCACCCTTAACAAACGAAAGGGGAACATGGGAAGATGTCTCTACCCTCGGCTCACTCCGTATGTGAGGTCAGGAGGCAAATGAGCTTTCAATAGGTTGGTGATGAAGAGTCCGGACATTATGTCCAGGGACCATTGCCCCTTTGAAATATTCATGTTGGGCTGAAATTCAATGATCGTAGATTCTACCATTTTTCTCCTGAACTCACATCTGGATTTATAAATAAGCTCAGATGTGAGTGTGGTGTGTGTGTGTGTGTGTGTGTGTGTGTGTGTGTGTGTGTGTGTGTGTGTGTGTGTGTGTGTAAGTTGGGTAGCGTGTTTTATTTTTCACCAGCCAATGTCTGTTCCATGACTAAGTCAATTTTTTTTATTTTCATAATTCTAGTTAAGCCCTAATTTTAGCTCGTCGAATTTTTTGTTATCACTTTTGATTCTCTTATACCCTGGACACGTACGTATCTCTTATGGTAAAGTCTTCTACGTGTCTCTTGCTCTATTTTGTAACTCGTTTTGTATTTCATGTGACAGGTACCAATCCATCAGGAATTGTAGCTTACTCATGCCTCACTTCTATCTTTAGTTTTCTTGTATTTGAAAGTGAACCACATTTTCTTCTTTTGGGGAGATTGGTTTGATGTACAGAGTGGTTATTTCCCTCTATATTTCGGGGAACTTGAACTATATATCCTTTACATAGATTTCAATCTGCCTCCTTCAGAAAAGGCTTTTGTTTATGTAGCGTCCCCATCTTTGTGCTTTCTCTCTACCTCCGCGTCACAGGTGTCAATATAATAAAATTGTCTTAGATCATGATACGTATGACCCCGTGGTGGTCAGCCTGGTTTTGTTGTAGGTTATTATTTCGTTTTCTTCCTTGCTACCAGAACTGTTTTCTTCCCAATATCGTGAAAGATAACAATATGTTGGTACAGTAAGTTGGAACAAGTTGCTTTGGCCATTTCTCCAAGCATATTCCTCTTCTCACTTTCAAGCTTGTTCATTCCACGTCGCAGCACGTAAGGGGAAAATGGTGGAAATCGGCCATTTTTTCTTATGCTGACCTCTTTCAGCAACTCATCAGGGCGTTCCCCATGCTTTTGGAAAATGTATTTTACAAAGACCGTGCCCATCACGAATTTATTTTACTTTTTTTCTGAGTTGGACGTCACCTCCGAATTGTTTTCCAAATGGATCTGCCTGTCCCGTCAGAAAGGGCAGAGTGTGCGGAAGGAACCTCGCAATCCTCTTGCGAGGTTCCTTCCGCACACTCTGCCCTTTCTTTTTCTTTTTCTTCACATCTTGTCAACGTAGTGTGTAGTTCTGGATTTTGGTCATCTGGTTTTCTATACGTGAAGTTTTTATGTTTATTTTCGTACATGTTACATTCGGTGTGATCGTGCGCGCGTGTGCGTGCATGCGTATGTGTGCACAGGTGTGTGTGTGCACGCACACGTGTTTGAGTGCATCTGATGTATTGAATCAACAGTTTTGGCTGATCTCTGCTTCGGGTAGTAGGGTTTCGCACAACCGTATATTGATATACTCACAATACCCTAGCCGGGCGCAACCCCGAGTTGTTCTTCCTGGCAAAGAAGGCGAGCGACCGTAGCTACAACAATGGTACGTCAAGTGAAGAATGAAGACGCAGTTACTGCAGTATTGACGCCTTGAATTATTGATTGTAGCTTTTGTGTGCCACCCCTCACGCACTCGCCCCATCCTCTCCTCCCCCTTCATACGATGACCTTCCTTCTCCTTTCGCTTTATCCTCTTTTACTAAATTATTCCTCGCGCAGTTTCCTCTCTGCATTCTCTCGGCGCTCTCATGTCCCCTTTCTTTCGTGGTTTGCGGACCTCAACATTCTCGGTGGTCCGGAACTGTTCATACATCATGAACGCAGGAGAGACGGTGTCCACGGTAGGCCACTGCAGTGACGATGCCCGGAGGAAGCTGATGTATCTCACACACTGGTACCCAAGTCATCTCAGGCCCTAGCTGAGCAGCGGTCAGAGGCCATTACTCAAAATGGATGCCCTTACTAACCACTGCGCCGCGGCTAGGATTCGAACAGACGTCAAATTCACCACTTGGTTACCAGACACGCGCTCTACTAACAGTCACCGCGCTCCCCCCCTCCACCTCTCATGCCCTGTACAAATATACTCTTAAGTAGATCCACACTTGTCCTTGTGTCATACTTTTCTCATCTTCCATTTTTTTTCTCACACTTGACCTTTCATTCTCCTTCTTTTCTACCTTTGTTTCCTTTTGCATTTTCATATTTTCTCTTATTTTCACTTTTTTTACTCCCACCCCACCCCCCACCCCCGGTGCTCTCTCCCTCCACAGGAAGATTCAGTACAGAGAATTCCTTCACGCGTGGGTAGCAACTAAATGAAGAAAGACGTATTGGCAACAAATAATAATAGCCAATAAGTGCACTCTTTAATCACCTGAGCTTGGTGCTGTCATTGATGTAAGTGATCATTACAATGAATGGATGAATGACGGGTAACTAAGTAATTCAATAAAAAATAAAGAAAGACGAAATATGGAAAGAAAAAAGAAAAGAGAAAATATATGATACTTCCCCCGTTGTACGTCTTACCTTACCCAAAATATATTTGCTCCTACGTTTGTGAAATTCTGTGTTCTTAGTGAAAACTAACGACACTTACGAAGGCAGTTTCTACTACGAGATAAAATGTAGTCGAACACACTCCACATCATAACATTTGACATCGAAAGGATGGAAAGCAAAATAGATCGGGAAGTGGAATCTTTATATGGCCTGTAACAACAAGAGTCTGCAGTACTTGAACGCATTAAAAGGGTTGGTCTTGTTTCGCTAGTGGTGATATTTACTGGTATCGACTGGCGTGTGGGCAGCAGTCTTTCGTTACACAGGGCGAAGACGATGCCACGCATAGTATATTATGAAAAGGGACCTTGTCGGCGGTAACAATGGGGTCCTTGTACAGGAAGCGTCACTGCTTGTCAGGGCACGCCACGACACTATGGTACCCTGCCCTATACTAGTACCCTATGCTAAAGCACATACCCCTCCTCCCACCGCGCTCGCAGGACCATCGCGAGAGGTATGTCTATTCGGGAGCAGGGTCGAGCGACGGGGGCGGCGTCTTCAGGGGGGTGGGGGGCTTCCGTAGGGTGGCGGGGACGACGATGCGCTGGCCATGCGGAGAAGGCGTCCCGGAGCTTCCAATATAGGGGTACGGATTTGAGTAGGGCGAAGCGGTTGGGCGGGGCCTCGAGGGACACGCAGGTAAGCGGGTGGCCGTAGGCGGGGTCCATCCGTGCTGACGTGAGGATGGGAATGAGCGGACGATGTTTCGTCGTCAACATAGGTGGGGCAATCCAAACGGATATGGTTTGCGTTTAGACGCGGCCCAGTTGACAGGAAGCATCTCCAGTGATAGTGGCGTATCGGGTTTCGGCGTCCATCAGGAACCGCGAGCCACACTGGACGAGACGTAAATGCCCCTGACCGTGGTCTTGGAGGAGGGAGTACCCGATGCCGTAGAGGCGCGACGCATCCGTCTGCAGTACCACTGGAAGGGCGGGCTCGAAGGGCGCCAGTTCGTGCGGCGACGACAGAGCCCGCCTCACCTACAGGCATGGTGATGCCTTGCTGCACCATTAAGTCAAGTTCTTCCTTCACTTGATCTTGAAATGCGAACGGTATCGGCCTGGGCGTGTGGGCGGCGAGCGGCGCCGCGTCGACTTTCAGATGGATTATCATGGGGGACCCACCATCTTTCCTAGGGGGGCGGTACGGGGGGTCATTCTTAGAGACCACTTCGTTAAATTCCCGTTGGAAGTAGTCGCGAGCGGCGGCCAGTGAGATGTCTATGGGTAGTGTTAGCTCGGCGCACCTGTTCGCGTATGTCACCGCCAAGATAGGCTTTCGGAAGTCGGGCGGGACTGTGACCAAGCCAAAGGAGAGGAGGGGTGTTTGGACCCCCTCGTGAACTCGTATGGCGACGTTGCAGTCCCTGTCTCCAGGCGTCAAGTTTGCCAGGAAGCGTCCCATTGCGGTGTGTGTATGTGTGTGTGGGGGGAGGGGAGATATGTCGGCTATGTACGTCGGCGCCGAGAGCGGCGGCAGGCAGCTGGCTCTGGATATCCCCAACATGATAGGTGCCGAGTGCCTATCCCCGTGATGTTCGCACCTGTGTCAGGCAGCATAAGCAAACTCGAGGACACGTGACAGGTGGCGGAGGGCGATTGGAGCCGTCGGACACCTGACGGCGGTGCCAGCCTTCCCGGACGAAGGTGCCGGAGCGAGGGGTCGCTGAGGCGCATGCATGCGGGTCCTCCTTGACATCCGAGACTGTCACCTTCAATGCCTCGTGTGAGCGTGCAGTTGGTCACTATCTCCTGCAGTGACGTATTGCATCGAGGGAGCTGAGGCGTTGTACAAGTTCCTCGTCTGGGTGGGCGTGGCCTGCGTGGGTCGGCTGGACTCCGTGCACGGGTTGCGCTCGCGGCGGGTAGGGGTCGGTTGAAGCTCAGTATTCAGGAGAGTGGAATGAAAGGCTCCTTTGTCCGCACCACTACATGTCCACGAAAGCGCGTCACACTGCCGCACGGCATTTCACGGTCCAGCATGCACATTGTTGCACGGCACTGCACTCACGGTCTAGCATGTACACTGTCGCATATTCGTCTAGTTCCGTCAGTGCTTCGTTCACGTACGCGCCACCGATTCGCGTGTCGTCCCGTGTTTCACTGTTGCAAATTGCAAGCAATTATACTCACTGCGCCATGTTTGCAAGCAATCCTGCAAGCAAAGGCAACAGTGAAACGCGGGAGGGGTCGAGTTACGCGTTTATTAACCAAGGGGTTATGCGTACGGAGTGCTAGGTGCACACGGGAAGAAAGACTGGTATCGACTGGCGTGGGGGCAGCCGTCTTTCGCTACACAGGGCGAAGACGATGCCACGCATAGTATAAGTATGAAAAGGGACCTTGTCGTCGTAACAATGGAGTCCTTGTACACTAAGCGTCACTGCTTGTCAGGGCACGCCACGACACTATAGTGCCCTGCCCTATACTAGCACCCTATGTTAAAGCAATACCACGAACAATAAGAGGAGTAGACAGAAATGACGGGAAGGGTCGCTTTGTTTGGGATGGAAAAGTGACAGGTCATGAAAAGAGATAAGGTGCATGAGGGACAAAAAAGTAGCTATTCATACATAATACCTAATTTTTGCAATAAACTAGAAGTGGAAATAGTCAAATAAGGATTAATGTTAAGATTAACAAGTGGAGACAGGACCCGACGAGTGTTTTGTGTGTATGTGTGTGTGTGTGTGTGTGTGTGTGTGTGTGTGTGTGTGTGTGTGTGTGTAAATTAACACCGAGCCATACGACCTGTGAAACTCTCATCGGGTAGGGTAATAGTTGTCAATCACATCTTGGACAATCTTCTGAGCCAAAACGTTTGAGATTTAAGTGGATGACATCACTCAGTCTGACAATGCACATTGAGGTCTCGGAAAGCTTCACATATCTTAGTGTAGTGCAAAACTCAGAGGTAATATCAGGGAGTCCTTTGCAAGAATGACATGGCCCATGGTTTAATAGACTTGTTCAATCAGGATATGATGTCGATATTTTCATTAATATTCGAATTTTTAAGTTGCTTGTGTTCCCAATCTTGCTGTACGACTGATCATGTGGTACGCTTACCTAGTGTTGATCCCATTCACAGGGTAATTTCCTACACCAAGGGTGGAGGAAACAAAGGAGATGCCCACAGTACTCATGGCTGGAGCAAGTCGATCGATCCTGCTGAGAGCTGTTTGGAATGGGAAGGGCGATTGTATGGGGGCTTGCCCGGGGTAACCGTGGGGAATGGCGTCGGCGTGCGAGTGTAATGACGCTCTCCCTGGCATATGCTCCAAACTGATAACACGTGCACACGAGTGTGTATTTGGTGTGTTGATTTTTTCTCCAGACTATCTTTTTACGGTATCTCTCGTTCTACTCTCTCTTCCTTAAATTTCTCTCTGGTTGATTCATAGTTATCGTTACGTTGGATGTATACGATTCCAATCATATTATCCTCGCCCTCGCCGCTGTTTTAATTACCAATGTTTTGGCGACACCAGGCAAAGATGTCGCTGCCTTGCATGTAAATGCATACTCTGATACCCCCCCCCCCGGCGTACATGATTCCCCATACCTAAATCCACTGAAGTGCACCAATCGTAGGAAAATTCGCGTAACGTCTTCCTCACTTAGCATATTGCAGTCTGCCTCCGAGACTGGGAACATGTCAGCTACTAGGAGGCTCGAGTAGTATTCATAACGGTCGACCCCGGAATTACCTACGCAGAGGTGCTTACCACTCCAGCACGACCCACATCGAACACTTCCACTCCTACAGGTCCGTCCACAGTGTTACTATGAATACTGTCCGGAACCCATTGTCCAACCACCTACCCCCCCCCCCCCCGACCTCCTCATCCCACCACCCAATCAACTCCAGCTCTCACTAGTTCACTCTTACTGCAAGGCTTTTTTCTCCTTCCATCCACCTTGCTACCCTCACCGTTGAATGTAAAGAACCAGTTCCCGATGTGAAACAGTAGAACGGATTAGGCAGTACATAGGGAACTCCGCACATGTTTCTTCTCCAATAGAGAAGCTCAACCGATGTAATCTTGCTTCGGAAACCAAAAACACCATAGAATTAGCCCCCTTTCCCAACCTATCCATAGGGGCTTGCCACATGGTTCAGGTCAAAGTGTTCCCCATCCCAGCCCTGTTACCTCCCCAAAGTTGACTGAAATTCTCCCCACGGAGAACATACTAATTCCACATAATCTACATTTACTTGCTCCTCCCGACATACACCTTCAACCCATATTTCATTAAAGACCGCCCATCAAATAGGTATGACCCGGAAAATCCTCTAAAATGAGAAGGTGATACCTTCTCCCCCTTATGAATTTCTCATGAACCTTACGGTCTGAGAGACCCCCGTGGACAAGACATGCCTATATGTCTACAACCCCTCTTTTAAAACGCAAATTATAAACCACACTTGTCCCATTATTCTGGTTACGAATGCGCCCGGTACTGCAATGGAATTGTAAATTCGCACAGCAGTTCAAACCCAACTGCGTCTACTTACAAGAGAGACAACTGGACTTTCGTGCAATGCCCCTTCTTCCCACGACAAACTGGGAGGAGCAGCAATCGTGGTAGACCCCAGGCGATACATCCTTACCACTCACACTTCACACCAAAAAACCGTTGCAGCTAAACTGTTTCTATTCTGATTACTTACCATCTCTTCTTTGTACCTTCAACACCCCTTTTCGACGTGACATCATATCACACAGTTTAATAATATCATGTTCCAAATATCTGCCCCATACCTCACCAAACAACCCACAACTACCACCTTATTTTATGGTACTATTATGATCCCGTCCCTAAGGATAAAAACTCCAGTGAATTATCAATAACGAATTACGTATACAAAGACTGCGCCAGCCCCCCATTAGTCATTGTACCGGTGGTTAGTAGACAAGTCATGACCGAAGATGTATTCGTAACAATTGGTGCTTCCTGTCTGCGGTGACGTGAGATGTCGCTGGTGGGTTATGGATGAGGCTCGTGGCGGTAGCGGTGCTGATGGCGATGACATTGGCAGTGGTTATGGTTATGGTTGTGGTTGATAGTTTTAGTGATGTCGGTGTAGTAGTGGTAATTGATTAAAGTTGGCGGGTAGAGAGTTTGTTAAAAAAATATTAACAGTGATCAATCCCGTGGAGTTTTTTTCCGGTTAATTTTTCGTGTCCTAAAGAAAGAAAACGTAGCAGGAGGTTGTGGAGACTGGATCGTTTCTCTTGTACACAGTTGGCTCCAAGCCAGCATGCAGAGGCACGCTACGCGTTCTATCCCCAGCGACCTCCGCAGTTCTGCCAAGCTCAGGTCACACTGTAAGCTTTATCGACAACTAGTTGATAATATCTTCATCTCAAATTGTCCATGTCCGTCAGCTCGTGATCACGCGACTCTAGAATACACTCATGCCCTCTATGAGCACATGGTGAAATTAGCGCATCAACAAAAATGGCGCGTGTTGGATTGGCCTAGACTCCTGCAACTGACAGTTGGAAATTTAGACTAAAGGGAGAGAACAAATCGAACTGTGTGAACTAGGTGTGAGGGAATTTAGCTCTTGGAGATCCGACAATTTGTTGGAAAAAAAAAAGTATTTATTTATTGACCCCAACTTCTGAACTACTTACTGTAAAGTGTTTACCATTTCTGAGTAATTCATAGTCACTAATATTTAATACAAACTCAATTGACAGTTTTCAGTTATCGACATGATTAAATATCTTAGACAGTCAGTAGCGTCTGAAAGTTGGACATTTCCGTCCGCAAAAGTTGGTGGTAGTTCCTCCAACTCTGCTGGAGATTGTCAATTTTCTTGGATTAATGAACTGAATTGCTTCCGGTCTAACTGCTGCTCTAGCCTGGTTGCTGTGGTCCCGAGACACAGCTAGCTATTCCTTTTAATTGTTTGCAGGTCGTTTGTTCACCACACTTAGGATGAAAGTTCTGTTATTAGTTGATTATTTATCATTCACTTGTATATTTATCTACTTGTTTATCTATTGCACTTGTTTTGTTTAATTATGTCATTATTAATGTAATGAGGTGGTAGTGACAATAACCGGGATATGTGCACAATTTAATTACGAATCTGCCGTATATATTCTGTACTTATTTAACCTTGCGTTGCGACTTGCCCCTTTCATTGCAGAGGGAGTTTGCCTCATCTGAATAAAACTGCTCTGGGAGCAGATAGAATAAGTACTGAATTGAAATGCAACGCAAAGATTCATGGAGATAGATTCTATATTTTGTTGACCCTGCAGATTTGGTTTGTGGTATACATTGAGTATGGAGGCATTGAGACAAACGAAGTTGTAGTTCGCGATATGGCAACTGAGAGTGTATGCTACTAGGTTCGCTATACCCTTAATTAACAAAATGAAAGGTGGGCATGAACTCTTGTATGATGAGGAACCAGCGGTCAAGTTTTCCTGGAAGATTTCCTTTGAAGAGGTGTAAGATTGGTTGATGGTCCGTGTAGATGCATATGTCATAACCAAGGATGATCTCTTTGAAATGTTTGAGTGCGTATATGACAGCTAAAACTTGTATGTCTGTGACAGTAATTTTGCTCGTGTTTGTTGAGTGTGCGGTTAGCATAGCCAATTGGTTTGAACTTTGTGCCGTGTTGTTGCATGAAGACTGCGCCAAATCCGATGTAGGACGTATCTGTGTATATTGTGAAAGAAATCTTGTGGTTTAGAAGGGCAAGGACAGGTACCGTGTTTAGGGACCTCTTTAAGTTATGAAAGGCTTTCTCTTTGGTGTCCAAATGAAGGGGTGTCCTTCAGAATTGTCTGAAATTTGCACATTAGATGAGTGGGGTCGACTGGTATTTGCCACAAAATCTGTACAGTGTATTACTACCATAAGGAATCTGCAAGCAGATTGATGAACAGATTATGAATACCTGCTCATCTGTTAGCTGTTCGATGGTGTTTCGGCCAAATTGGCACCCTTGAAAGTCGTCTGTGAAGTTAACTAAGTATAGCCGCTTTGTGTGCCTTTCGTGGCTTCTCCCCAAACCACTCCCAAACACACACACACAATTACACACACACACACACACACACACACACACACACACACACACACACACACACACACACACACACACACACACACACACACACACCACACACACCACACACACACACACCACACACACCACACACACACCACAAACACACCACACAAACTTACACACACACCACACAAACTTACACACACACCACACAAACTTACACACACACTTACACACACACACACACAAACACACACACAAACACACACACACACACACACACACACACACACACACACACACACACACACACACACACACACACACACACACACACACACACACACACACACACACACACACACACACACACACACACACACACACACATACACACACACACACACACACATACACACACACACACAAACGCCACACACACAAACACCACACAGACACACACACACACACACACACACACACACACACACACACACACACACACACACACACACACACACACACACACACACACACACGAGCTTGTGGTCTTCCTAACAAAGAGGCAGGCGCGGGTTTTCGTTCGTGGTACTTCTTGTCTCG
>NC_134802.1:12705780-12725780 GCF_046742065.1 Oratosquilla oratoria | reverse complement strand
TACGCAAGGGAGTCAATATTACTAATCGGCTATAAAGTGATCAACACATACAAGAACCTACACTGAGCCTTGAATGCTACGGGACAATTGCAAGAGATCAATGTCGACAGTATGGGAGGGGGAGAAGGAGTAGGAGCAGTGTGAGTAGAACCTTTGCCTGAGCACAAGACTTGCTCTGGGCTACATGAGTGGCAATGTCAAAACGCATTAAAGGCCAATAATATTTCTTGCGAGTCATAGCCAGAGTTTTGTCACGGCCTAGGTGACCAGCTTGAGGGGAATCATGAGCAAGAGATAAAACAACAGGGACTAGGGACTGAAGGGTCACTAACTGTGCCACATCTTGCTCAAACACTTTCACGGTACGAGTGAGAACACTGTCTTGCAAAAGAATTGAGACAGAGGTACAGGCAATTTTGGCAAGGTAGCATCATCGCCAGATTCTAAGGCGTCAATTACAGCAGATCAAATAAGGTCCTCACGTTGAGCTTTGGCTAAATCTCGCAGGGAGAAGTTGTGAATCACAGCAACTGCAACTATGGGTACATTTCATGAAAGTGCATCAGCAACATTGCTTGCACGTCCCAGGGTATGCTTAAGGACTAGATTGAACTCCTCAGTAGTAAGAAACCATCTGGCTAGGCTGCCTGAAAGATTTTTGCCCTTGAAAAGTTGCGTGGCAGCACTTTGGTCTGTATAAACTGTGATGGGATATCCAAAGATAATGTTACGAAAATGCTTTAGAGCCCACACCACTGCTAAAGCTTCCAGATGTGTAACAGAGTAGCGAAACTCAGCATGATTGAGTTTGCGGCTAGCATATGCAATGACATGTGAACGACGAACATATACTTGCTGCATTAGGACGGCTCCAATACCTAGACCAGAAGCATCAGTGCAAATGGGAAAATGAAGAGTATAATCTGGGAATGTCAACACAGGCGCCTGAGGAGTAAAAAAAAAATTCTGATGATCATGCCACTGGAAGGAAACATCCTTTTTGAAGAGACGATTAAGAGGTGATGCTATGGAAGCAAAGTCTTTTACTAAAGCGCGATAGTATCCTGCCAATCCTAGGAAAGAACGTACACGGCCAACTGTCTTAGGTTAGGAAAGTTTTTAAAAGCTTAGATTTTGTCATCTGTAGTATGATTGCCATCTTTGTCTACTACATGACCTAAGAATTGGATATTGGTCTTAAAAATGAACAATTGACTAAATTTAGGTTTACCACAGCTTCAGTAAAACGTTGCAAGACTAAGGACAACTTATGGAAGTGACTTTCCACATCCTTGGAAACTAGAATTAAGTCATCCAGGTACAAAAGAACTCAATTACCTATTAGTCCATGAAAATTTTAGTTAATAAGGCGCTGACAAGTTAAAGGAGCATTCCGCAATCCCCTGGGGCAGCGAAGTCATTCATAATGACCTGACGGAATCGAGAAAGCCGTGATCTTACCAAACTTTTCCTCCAAAGGAACCTGCCAAAAGCCAGCCTTTAAGTCTAAGGTGGTGAACACTGTTATCTGATCCTATGGACTGAAGATCACTCAACACAGGCAAAAGGTAATGATCTGGAACTCTGTGACATCGTTGACACGCCTATAATCCACAGCAGGGCGGAATGATCCGTTCTTCTTGGGCACAAGAAGGAGCTGGGAGTTCCATTCGGAACGAGACTCTTGGATAACACCCTCTCTCAATAACTCGTCAACTAAAGGCTGAGCTACAAGTCTACGAGAATGAGGCAACCTGTAGGAAGATACGTAGACTGGACGCATCACTGGTTTAAGATCAATGCTATGAACAACACGACCCATAACTCCCAGCCGTTCACCAGGTAAGGCCAAAGCTTGACTATGTGTCAATAACAATTCAGTGAGACTGTCTCTTACCTCAGGAAAATCAGTGTTACGTACATATGTCGCATACTGAGAGTCTAAATGAGCTGTGTCAGTTGTATGTGTAGACGATTGAATTTAAGCTATGATAGGAGGTGAATCCTGGACAGTGTTAACATCAACGATATCAAAAGAACCTTAACGAATACCAGAAGAGAGAGTGATGGGAGCACCAGTAACATTAGTTATCATGGCCGTGGTAACGTGGTCCTCACGACCAGTGGAAAGAGTACCCTCTAGAGCAAGGTGTCTAACACGAACAGTCAGGTTGAGATAAGACATCAGAACCAATTAGAGCATCTGAAATGCGCATCAGGACTAAAACTGCACTAGAAAGACTAATATAGTGCTCGCCTACAACAACAACACAAAAAAATACAGGAGGGCCTAAAACCATTGAACCCTTGGAAGATGACTGCCTGGGCAGAACATGTACAGAAAGTGAACTATGTATAGAAACTGGTCTATTTCAGAAATGACATTGTTGTCGAAAGTAACCATACGGCGCCGAGGAGATATATCTATGGCATGAGTTGCTAAAGTATCAAAATCTACCACAAAGTTAACATGAAACACTTTAGCATGAGAAGAAAACCTTATGGGAATGCAGATAGATCCAAGAATAGACAAGGGAGAGCATTGTTCAGCTTCCAGAGCACTGCAAGAAGGTAACAAAGGCACGTTGTACAAATCCTTGAGAGCAGAATATGCCTTTTTGCCTATGATGCTGCATTCTGCTCCAGTGTCTACTGTTACAGAGATAGGTAACTGGTCCACATAACACTGAAAGGTAAGGAGTTGGGAAGAGACAGCAGCCACTAAAGGGACGATTTTGGACTGGTCATAGTTAGTTAGTCTTTGGGATTTTGATACGGGCGCTTGTGAAAATGGGTGACGTTAGGCATTTCGTGTTGGTGGTGGCACTATGATGTCATGTTGTCTTACGTTGCATTCTTGATTCAAGTTTTGGGATTGAGGAATTTGTGTGTGAGGTCTGCAATATTGGAGGTCTTCCTAAAGACGAGTACCATCTTGCATGGTTAGTAAGGGTTACAGTATGGCTCTCATCCACACAGGGATTAGCTGCCGATCAACAGCTACCCACGTGATTCTGGCCCCCACACATCTGCAAAAGCATGAACATTTACATAGAAAGAATACTGTTTAAATAAAAATTATTCTCTCGTAACATACGAAGACTAAAAGAAAAATGTAGGAACATTAAGGAATGGCCATAAGGTACAGGCAGACAAGATGGCGGTCTCACAACACGCCATTGAAATAATCTCACATGGACTCGGAACAAAATATTCATCTGACAACCACGTGCACAAGGATGGGAAATTAAAAAAATCCAGCAATATGTTAAGGAACCCCGTAGCACACTGCTAATAAGGCTGGGCCGACGTAGGTAGCTAGCAGCCTGGAGACAAGGATCAAAATATCGGAGGCGAAAATGACTTGAATCTATGTCCATCACGTAATACCAAGCAGTTTACAATTTCACTTTTTGCACTTCCATAATAGTCAATAATTAGCGATCGCATTCAGGCAGAGTTAATTGACCTAGCTGTAAAAATGAGTAAAGGAGAAAAAAAAAAAACATACGCGTCAAAAATCCGTGAAGACCAATATTTCACTAGCACTAGTGTTATTAGTTTTTCGCTGAAATTGCCACTAAAATTTTATACTTTTTTTTTTGTCACCATAAGATAATGGTGGCTTAAATGAGTCACTGCAAATTAAAAAAAAAAAAAGATATAAATCGCTGTATTTTACACACCAAGAAAAACCATG
The DNA here is from genome assembly GCF_046742065.1 of Oratosquilla oratoria. Lineage (NCBI taxonomy): Eukaryota > Metazoa > Arthropoda > Malacostraca > Stomatopoda > Squillidae > Oratosquilla > Oratosquilla oratoria. Next base: position 12,722,080 of record NC_134802.1, on the reverse strand, counting down.
TGTTCTCTAGCTCACGGTTGACAAGTGACTGGTTCATACAGCGTCCCGCCCCCGGAATGCGCAGGAAAACATCAATCCATTTGGCGAGGAATAAGAACATACAGAACCTGCAAGGTGGGTATATATATATATATATACTTGCAGAAACCACTTGGAAAATAAAATAAATTAATACAGAACTTTCTCGTCTATTCAAGACATCATCAGGGTACAAAGAATACAGAAAATTACCAAAGGTCGTGATATGTACATAGTGGTAAAGGAACTGGGAAAGGTCCAATGATACCCGATTCCAGAAGAATTATTTACAATCTTTTTAATAATAAAGTTATCTAACTTATACAAACCTAAGCTTAAATTCATATTATTTTCAAAACTATTTTTAATGTAACGTGATTCAATTATGTTCCTTTCTACAATGTTATGACATGATGTAATATATTTTGTGTTTTGCCAATCAATAATATGGGAGAGCTCTTTTTGGTGGACGAAAAGTCCACTTGACATTTGACCCATTCTTATATTGTATTTATGTTGATTAATCCTTTTGTTTAAATATTTTCCTGTTTGGCCTGTGTACTTAAAATCACACACTTTACAAAGTATGCTGTAGATACAATCTTCTTTTTCTTTTGGAGAATTTCTAATGAGATAGTTCTTAACATTATTGTTGTTATTAAATACCTGAATACCTGAAACTTTTAAATATTTGAGGAAGGGTGATAAAATTTTCATGATATGGAATTGCTAAAATGTTCTTCAATTTAAATTCGTTTACTTGAGAGGTGTTAAAATATGTTCTTCTGGCTTTTTCTTGTGCTCTATCCATCAAATGTTTTGGATATTTTAAATTCTGACCAATCTCATAAATAAATTTTACTTCATCTTCAAGATACTCAGGAGAACATACTCTAAACGCTCTCAAGAACATAGAAGAAAAAACAGATAACTTCGTATTTTGATGATGGTATGAATAGAAATGAATATATGAGAAAACATAGGTTGGTTTTCTGTAGGCATTAGATGTAAGATATCTACCACATCGATGAATACTTACATCTAAGAAAGGCAATGTGTTGTTCTCTTCACATTGCCTTTCTTAGATGTACAGTATTCATCGATGTTGTAGATATTTTAAATTCGCCTTGAAGTTGGCGTAATCATAGTTTAAAACTAGGGTTGACGCATGAAGCTGACATCATCTCAGAGGCTAGGTAATTAATTATACAATACTACAGGCCCCCATTACATGATATCATTATCGTTGTTGTTGTTATTGTTACACACACGCACGTACGCACACACACACCACACGCCATCTGGTCAAAGGAGAGGACAACGGCCAGCAATGTTTTAATGGTTTTCAATCTCTAAACTGTGTTCTATTTCAATTTTGATGAGGCAGCAGGCTAAGGGTCTCCACCACGCCACGCCACACGCACGTGTCTTTGTGTAAGTGTGTAGTGTGTGTTTGTGTGTATACTCGAGCCTGCATTGATGCACTTTCATTTCGTACGAGTGGCCTGCTGTGTGCGTGCTGAGGATGTATTTTGTAGTTTGATAGATGTGCGTCATGAAAGTCCAGGTCCTAATGACTTGCGTGTGCTCTTGAGGTTTCATGCATGCACCGCGTGTCTTTGTTTATTCCAGATGTGCCTGGGTGCCCTGAGCAAGGTGTTGTTTCTCCCTTGATGTCTTTTACATGCGCGTGAAAGAACACACGGTTCTACCTTTCGTGCTTTTAATTACAAGTCCTCTCCCCTTCGCTGCACAGAGAGCTTCTTTTTGGTTGAATGAAATTGCCTGTGGCAGTCGGAATAGATGTACCTTGAACTGCAGTGAAGGGTGAGCGACATGGAATACCAAATCTACGCAGTGAGAAAAAATTTCATGTCGTAGCCTCTTCAGCGCTTTGACTTGCTTTGAGACTTTTGCCGCCAGGTGATTTTACTCGCCCAAGGATCGGATGAGGAAGTTTTATACGTATTTCTAAAGCAATCAGCGAGGGAGGAAGAGTTTCTGCTGGATCTTGTTCCTTTATGAACTTTTTTTGTGTCATGACTGGTGCACAATTGCAGGTGAGCCGTTGGGCCTTCGCCCAAGGAGACATGGATTTGGCCCGCGATACCTGACCAGAAATGTAAACAGTGTCTAGAGTCCAAGATTTGCTGGAAATTCACAGTTGTTTTATGTATTTATGTAAATTAAGTGTTGCGTTTATTGCAGTAAACTTTATTTTATACAGACACTACAACCTTGTTTCTTTCCTCTTTTCAGGTGTGTGTTCAAAATTGGAGTAAGGTTAAATCACAAGACTAAGTTGAATATGATTTACAGTGTAAGTTGAAATGGGCAAGTTGTTTGCATTTGAGTTGGATATGTTCTGTGTTGTCTAAAGTGGAAGAAATGAATTTGAAATTTTTATTTGAAATGTCTTTATTAAAGAGTTTTGATATGACGTAATTTCGAATGTCTTCACTTGTTTATTTAGCTATATATTATTTGTTTTTATCTATTCATTTTTAATGTATATTAATTTGTTTTATTTATTTAGTCGTTCCTTTATTCATTACTCGTTTATTTATTAGCTATTCAATTATTCTTAGTTTATTAATTTATATATTTAGTTATGTTTATTTCTATTCTCGTTTATTTTAGTCTATTTCTATTTACTTTTATTCTTGTTTATTTACATATATGTTTATTTGTATGAGAATGGATTCAAAGAAGCGAGAGGTGATTGTGCAGACGCCAGTGTATGAGGCAGCGACCTTGAATTTAAGAGAGTCAGAGAGGAAAAGCTTAAATGTGTTTGAGGTGAAATGTCTGAAGTATGGTAAGGGTTACAAGGTTGGAGAGAGTGAGAAACCAGGAGATGAGGAGGAGACCTGGAATGGAAAAGGAGATGGTAGGGTTGATGAAAAGTATTGGGATGGTTTGGACACATAGAGAGAATGGGTGAAGAAATATTAATAAAAGAGGTGTGGAAGGCAAAGACAGAGGTGAGGGGAGTGAACTTGAGGGGACGACCGAGGATGAGATGAGTGGGCTGAAAGGGGCGTTGAGCAAGAGGGGAATGTCTACTGAGCAAGGAAGGGAGAAGGCAGGAGATAGGGATGAATGGAGAATGGCTGTGTATAAATGATCCTGTGATGCAAGATAGGGAGGGAGTGGGGGAAAAGGGGTGTTAGAGATTGGTTATATATGAATGATATTTTGACGCACCCCGAAGGGATTTTTCCCCATCCCTTTTTCTGCATGTGGGAACGGAGATGGGAGAGGGGGTGGCTGATTAAGTGAAGCGGCCTTGCTGTGGATGTGAAGTATCTCGCTGCATTGCTTCTGACCCAGGGCAGTTGACGGGATTCAATGAGGAACCGTCATCCACGAGGAGCTAAGATGAGAAGGGAAGAAAGGGTGGTGGGTGGGAGTGGAATGGGTGGGAGTGGGTACTTGCCTTTTGACTTGGCTACCTCCCTTGTAATAGGGAAAAAGCCCTTGGTTTACATATATATATATATATATATATATATATATATATATTATATATATGTGTGTGTGTGTGTGTGTGTGTGTGTGTGTGTGTGTGTGTGTGTGTGTGTGTGTGTGTGTGTGTGTTTTCTTATAGTCTGATTGACTTTTCGAGGGAGGGGGGGGGGCGGACGCATCACCAGGAAGGAGATTTGCCCTCCATCCATATGAGTCGTGCACCACTGCACCTGTACGCACCGCTTGTGCCACACAAAAGTGTGGCAACTCGTTACAAACAGAAAAAAAAACGATTCTATTGTATAATATCGATGGTTGCCGAAATTGAAAAAAGCGCATAGAATCCTTTTAAGTGTACTACTAGCAGTTTCCGAACATTTCTCATGCCGCAACAAAATGAACTCTAGTCTGCCCATTTACATAGAGATTAAGTATTAACCATAAACATTAAAGAATCTATTAACCTTTAGGATAACAATCTTGTCATAGTTACACATAAAAAAAAAAATATCGAAAAACTTAAATTCATCTAGATCTCAAAATTACAAATAGATACTTAGTAAAGCATAAAGACACAAAATAGTGCCAAAATCTCCTCTTCCGTATAAAGGGGTGGCCGAATCGAAGTGCACTCCATTTCATACACAATCAAAACTCGTTTAAAGGTCTTATCGCACTGTTCGTTTGTTTGTTTGTTTTTCCTCCCACATCCTATCTCGAATCTCTATTTGAATAACTAGAATATGACTTCGCTTATAAAAATCTAGACTTCTCTAAGAACATCTCAACAGTATGTCTAACATCCGTATAGGTTTACAATCTTAGTTCATCATTCATTTTTGCAGTATGTGACGGAAAGATCATTTGATATTTGGAGATTTTTACTCAAAGCCCGTGGAGACCCAGTGTGATAACCCTTAACACCCTCTCCTATCTTGCACCTTGTGGATGATGGGTCATTCCTCACCCCCACCACACCGCTCAGGTCAATAGGAAGTGCAACGAGGCAAAATCTTCCCATATCTCTGCTGCTGAACAGCATCATCATGTGAAGGCAATTTCAAAGTCGTGTTAACTAGCAGCAAATAATGTCGGCGTTGAAGTTGTATGCTTTCACAACATGAACCTGTATTTTTATTGTAGTGATTGTTGATACATCACTGATCAACTGTAACTCCGATACTATAAGATAGAAGCAAACAAACATAAAACGGTTGATATCTACCAGAGCCATCTAACCTGGGACACGACATCTGGAATTAAGCGACTGGACCGTCATGATTATAGAGAGATTTAGTGTCTCTGATAGCTCGAGGGGAGTGCACCGTCTGCCTGAATCAGTAGGTGTGTAATTAGGTCATTGTTGAGAATCTACACCGCGGCCATGTTGCTTTATATTTTAAGGAACAGTTTCTAAACACGGGTTGATGGCTTTGTTTGCATTAAAAATAATTATATGGTTTATATGTACTGTTAGATAATAGATATGTGGGCTTCGTAAAACATGAACGGTGAATTATGAAGTTTTTGTTTTGCCCCTAACCATCCATGGAAAGGAAGAGACGGTGAGATGTTTGTGCATTTTTATTTAGTTTTCAGTTTGAGAAATTGGTCGTTATATTTAACATGTTACTTAGCAACGAGTTATTAGTATTGTGGGATATAAAGTTTACTCTCGCACCCAAAGTGAAATAAATCGTGAAATCACGTGAAGTTTTAGGTTGGGCCATAATTTTGGGAATTTTGTTAAAATATGATTAGTGTCTCACAGGTATTGGTTGCTTAGCAGCCATTTCTCGAGCATTATGGAGTGGAGCGCCATTTTTTGTTGAATTCCCTAAGGGCCGTGTAAGAAAGATATGTGTTTTAACAATATCTTACAGTTCCGACACTCCTCCTAGGTCATAGTTAAGCAAAGGACCAGAGGAGGATGTTTGTTTCATCTACCCTCCCATCTGCATCGCGGGTGCAGTCTTTAAAACTTTTTGTTTTGCCTGACGTAAGATGTTTTTGATGTGTACCTGAGGGTCTCACCCCTTACTCTGTCTAAACAGGGTCTTCCCTCTTCCTTCTGGTGTCAGATCGAGCCAGCATTTCACACTGCTTGACGGTGTAATGGTACCGTTCTCGACAGCTAATTCAGCTGGTTGAAGTCCCGCCCAAGGCTGAATGTTTCAACACTGCTGCACTTAAGTAGGCACTCCAACTCTGGTGGGCAAGTGTGTGTGTGTGTGTGCGTGTGTGTGTGTGCGTGTGTGTGTGTGTGCATATGCGTGTGTGTGTGTGTGTGTGTGTGTGTGTGTGTGTGTGTGTGTGTGTGCGTGTGTGTGTGCGTATGCGTGTGTGTGTGTGTGTGCGTGTGTGTGTGTGTGTGTGTGTGTGTGTGTGTGTGTGTGTGTGTGAGAGAGAGAGAGAGAGAGAGAGAGAGAGAGAGAGAGAGAGAGAGTGAGAGGTCACGCAGCATTACCCACAGATTGGGCCATGTATGATCTATAAGTTCTCATCCGGTAGGGTGATAGTTGTCAATCACGAGTCCATCAAGTGATCCATGACCGTGGTGAATCACACACACACTCACACAATCACTCTCTCTCTCTCTCTCTCTCTCTCTCTCTCTCTCTCTCTCTCTCTCTCTCTCTCTCTCTCTCTCTCTCTCTCTCTCTCTCTCTCTCTCTCTCACACACACACACACACACACCTCGTGGCGCAGTGGTTAGAGTTCCCGGCTGCCACTACGGCGGTCCGGTTCGAATCCCACCCAGGGCTGAAATAATTTCAGTATCGCTGCGCTGCGGGTTGTTACCCCAACACTCGTGGGCGGGGAGTTTGGGGTGTGTGTGCGTGTAAGGTCACAGCATTGCCCATAGGTCGGTCATATATAAGCTCTGAACTCTCTTCCGAGAGGGAAATAACTATCGATTACGAGTCCAAAATGTGATCCAAGACCATAATGAATCACACACACACTCACACACACGCACGCATGCACACGCGCACGCACACACTCATTACGTAACAGAGTGGGGAGCGCGCGCGTGTGTCCATGTGTCTTCATGTATGTGTTCAATTTTCTTTTCATCAGTGCTCTATTTCACGCAAAGGATATATATAAGTCGGACATGGAAATAGTAAGAAAGGTTCGCCCCCGGTGTCGGGTTCACATCCATATTATCATTTCAGCCTCTGTGCCCCATGCAGAATGAAGTGCCTAATGTGGAGAAGTTTGCTCAGCTGTGTTTCTTATAGTCAAATGCACCAAGGAATGTCTTATGTAGGGTCTGTTTTTTTTAGGCATACGAGTAGTGTTTTGTTTTTAAGCTCTGCAGTATGTTAACCAGATTTGGACGTAGTTCTTAAAACGATGTCTGTTTCTAATACGATTTATAAATGGAATTCGGATGTTCCAAAGGGGACACGTTTGTTATCTTTCTCAACTTCCTCTCTCATCAGACCCCTGAATGATAGGTCTGAAGAACAGTTGTTGTGCTAAGTCTTCTCCACCCCGGTCAGGGTAGGTACCTTTCCTCCTCCTCTGGCACTTTTCACTGGCAGTTCCTCGTCTCTTTATGGTCTCCTCCACTCCTTTCATTCACGTCATCTTCGGTCTTCCAACAGGTCTTTCTTATGGAGTCCATCTTAAAGCTTCCTTTGTTGTGTCTTCCGTCATTATTTCAACGTGTCTTTACCATTTCAATTTGCTATTTTTTATCCATTGTACAGTAAATGTAATGATCAGATCGTTTCGTATTCTTGTATGTTTTAGTTGATCTAGTTGTGTAACACCCTCAATCAATCTTAATGTAGTCATCATGGCAGCTTCAAGTAATGATTTAGTATCTGTACCATACATTAAAATTTGCCTTTTTTATTTGTTTATATATATATATATATATATATATGTGTGTGTGTATATATATATATTGCGAGTCTGTTTTCGGTGGGCACAGAGTTGTTTCTGAGCAGTGGATAAAGCTATCAAACATTGATGTTGTACTTGCTTATTCTCTTGGTTGTTTGTATTTGCTTTAAGCTGTCGTCATTAATATGCATTCACAAGTATGTGGAAATTTCCACTTGGTTTAATTGTTTTTTGTTCCCCAATGTATAGGTCACAGTCTTGTATTGTTTTATTTGTACACACAACTGTTTTAATTGTACTCGTTGTCATTCCATGCTTGTTTAAGTCATCCTAATATGTACTATTATTTGTTGCTCCTTCAACGTCATTAGCATAAACAAAGGGTTATATTTCTTCATTGGTACATCTCCTTGTCTGACTCCAGACTTTATTTCAAATTAGTCACTAGTCTCTTTTCTACATTTTAATTAATTTTCGGGATATATGTACTGATGTACACTTTTTACTGATATGTATAACTTTGGCTCTATTCAGTACTCATGTTTCAAAGGTCTATTACGGCAATACAGTTTTTGTTGTTCCACTCACTACTTTTAAGGTCTTTTGCCCCTATGTGTATTTCAGAATAGTTGTAAATTAAGTGGAATGTATGTAGAAAAGTAGCAGACCCTGTCGGCTGGCATCAGAGTTTTTTAAGGGAATATGGTAAAATTTTACTCCATGAGAAAACATAGTCAAAAAGTCTGACTACTGAACATGTACCAAAAGAATGGAAACTGCCAAACGTTTTTTTTTTTTTTTATTATTGAAAAAGAACGAAAAACAAAAACCAGGAAATTACAGGTCTGTAAATTTCACGTTAGCTTTAGGAAAAAATTATGGGAACGATCATTAGAGTTGAAATCAAAAGTCAATTGGAAAGCTTCTAAAAAGTAAATCTGTACGGATTCGTATGTAAATGCTCTTCAGCAACCTACCTAATCGAATTTTACAATGTGGTTACATCACAATGGGTAAAAAAAAATAGTATGTATATAAGAGCATAAGAATGAAGGAGACTACAAAGGACCATAAGATCTACACTAGGCAGTTCCATGTCCATTACCACCTATAATCCTCATCCACAAAGTTTAACCTTTTCTTAAAACAACCGATAGTTTCAGCGCTCATTACATTGTTACTAGGTCTTTTCCATTGATTGACCACCCTATTGGTAAACCAGTTCATGGAGATTGACTTACGTTTGATATTGTCCCACGAGAGACTACAAAGCTAGTATAGCATGTCGTTAGAAGAAACCTACCAAGCTGGAACAAAAACTAGAAACAATTGTAAACAAGGCGTTGTTAGGAATAGCAAAGCATCTATCAGGACGAGTATTATGAGGGGGCCCTTCCTATGGTTTAGTGTTTTTTTTTTTTTTTTTTTTCTGTTCGTATTACATGCAAATGACTTAGAATATAAACAGAAATCTACTACATCCAGAATTCCTGGTGATGCACAACTGTGCAAAATACCGAATAGTCAGTCAGGTCAACTGAATCTTTTAAGATTTAGACAAGGTAGCTCACTAGTCTGAAACGGTCTACCCTGATACACTACCTTGTTAATATAGTAATCCAACACAGTGCTCTGTTCGTCTCACTTTGATCTACCACTATGTCTGAGTAGAATGAAACGTTTGCTCTCTTTTCCCCTCTGATGTGTACAACGCTGGTCACGTAGTCACGTGATTCTCTTGACATTATAGTAATTGCGCGCGTGTATATGTATATGCGTGTGTGTGTGCTTGTGTATGCTATGTGCACGTGCGTGCGTATGTATGTGCATATGTTTCCTGTGTAGCTTCCCATGCCTTCTTCAACTTCTGTACACGGCAGCTTCGTGTGCATTCCCTTGTGTGGTGAGGAGGGTCATGCAACCTACGTGTCACCATGGTGCCAGCTAGGGCTGTTCTGGAGGAGGGGCCTTACGCAACCCATCTGGCGAGCTGAAGTGAGTCATGCTCAGGGACCGTCAACTGCAAATAGTGAGAGAGCCGAACATGTTTTAATAGGCGATCGTTACCAAACTGTGCTTTCGATTCAATATGGATTTTTTTCTTCTGTTCTCCTATATTTCTGGTCTTTTTTATTTCCTCGTTCCTTTTTTCATTCCCATACTGTCATACTTCCCCCTTACTTTTTACAATTTGTTTATGTTTTATGCGTTTCATTTCTTTGCTTTTTTATTTCCGCAATCTTGCACTTTCTTCACGTTTTATATATTTTTTTCGATACCAACTATATATTCTCTCCTATTGATTCCTTTTTGTCGTATATTTTTTGCGCTCTCAGCAGTCTTACCTTATATATTCTAATCATCTGCTTACCCTAGAACATAAAATAATTTTATTTTTCGAGCCCTCACTTCAGTCCTTATCCCTTCTTCCTCTTCAGTACGGTCAAAGCTCATTCCCCACACACAGATTGTTTCTCCAAGATCTTCACTCGCCAGTTGGCCCTTCCCACCTCTTCAACGGTCAGTCTGCCACCGACGGTACCCCAGATCACTGTGTCTGGCGAGTCTGGAGTGGAGGGGAATCTCCCATTCTTCAGCAAAAAATCGGTGACATCAGAAACTGCAAAGGTTGACTTGATTAATTTTTTTACACTACCCCTGTTGCGACTGTTTTCGCGATTGCGTCTTAACAAATACTCTTTACCGACTAAAAAAGATAGTGAACGTGTGTATTCATATGACGGATATAAAGAGGGCGAGCACGCAGGTTCGAATTCTGCGCCCATTACATGAAAGAATTCGTCACGGTGACCAGGTGAGATGCGAGATCGAATCACACACCCAGAATACCGTTGCGTGTTTTAACCATTACAGGTGTGGCCATAGGATTTGTTTCTACTTCCCTCTACCGTAGGATCCACTAAAGAGTGCCCTTCGCAAAGGAGAAAGTCAGTAGTGCCAAAAGATATATAAGGATTGCAAGAGGCACAATAAACAACGGCGACGTCTTTCACTCCGTATGTATCAGGATCAAATCCTTCGTATTAACCCGCTGCTTTGGGTTTCACCTCATCACAGCGGGGACCTACCGTTTGAATGTTTGTTCTGACTAGTGCCTGACGATTCTATTCAATTGAGGGGCGGGAAAGGGAGGGGGAAGCTTACACCCGAATGGTCTTTGTCGATTGAGACCTATTATAATCCAAGTCCGCCCCTCATCTGAATAAAGTCATGTTGAATCATCCAGTTTCAAAATGTAAAACATCACCGAATTGAAGTTGTTAGTAACAAAACACCTGCTTCAGTCCTGCAGCCTGTCGGTTCCCAGTCTCGCCTTCCCCGTTCGCTTCCACCCCTTCAACCTCATGCTACACGCCTGTGCAACGGTAACATCTTTTACAGAATTTATCGTGCTTAATGCCAGACACAATGGGGTCTTGAGACATGTTTTAGTCTTGAGTCCGAACCTCAGTCTGAATGAAGAAGCCAGGCGTTGATTGGAATCGGATATGAGAGAGGGCGCCACCGAAGTGAAGAGGCTAGCGTCCCCGACCTTGCCCCCCCCCCTCTCTCTCTCTCTCTCTCTCTCTCTCTCTCTCTCTCTCTCTCTCTCTCTCTCTCTCTCTCTCTCTCTCTCTCTCTCTCTCTCTCTCTCCCTCTCCCTCTCCCTCCCTCCCCCTCTCTCCCTCCCTCTCTCTCCCCTCTCCCTCCCTCTCTCTCCCTCTCTCTCCCTCTCCCTCTCCCTCCCTCTCTCCCTTTCCCTCTACCTCCCCTTTTCCCTCTACCTCCCCCTCCTCACCTCTCTCTCTCTCTCTCTCTCTCTCTCTCTCTCTCTCTCTCTCTCTCTCTCTCTCTCTCTCTCTCTCTCTCTCTCTCTCTCTCTCTCTCTCTCTCTCAGTTCTCTTTCTCGTGTCTGAGGCCAGCCACACCGCCACCTCAACTCCGACGTTATAATAACCTCCAACGTATTTTTTTTTCTTTAATTCTGGTTTCCTCACGCCATTGCTGATGCGCCAACTCGCCCTGAAGTTCCCCGATCCACCCCTGAATTCTTTCCTCAGCCCCAAAACCCTTCATTCAAAACCCCCATTTTCCCCCCTTTTGTTAGCTCACCCACTCTTTCATCCTAAGTCATTTGAATACCGTAATGGCACGCTGCACAGCTTCTGCTGTTGCAAATATTAGACGACTTCGTTCAGCAGCTAGAAGTCTGCTCCAACCAAGACGAGGTCTTATCCCTTCTGCCGTCGGTGGGTCACCAGTCGGCGGTCGAAATAAGATGGAGACTGCCTATTAACGGGAACTTTCAGAAAGTTACTAGGGCACCGTTAGTGGCAGACAACGATAAGTAAAATTTGTTGGTTTGTATATTACTACGATACAAAAAATACTCGTGTATTAACGTACTCTACTTCTGTGAATTACTTCATGACAAGTGTATGTATTTGGATAGATAACTTCCATAAACGCCAAATGAACTGGTTTGTTCTTGTGGTGTCGCCTCTTCGTTGTATTTACATTACGTGGCTTGGTATGACCTCGATCGCATTCAGCAGGCCTTGACCTCGTGCTCCACCACGGAGTCGTCGAAAACTGGAGTGTGGGATGAGGCGGGAAGAGATTGATTGACGGGTCGACCTCTTTACCTAAATTTGCGGTTCGCTCGCTTTCGGAAGTGCCTTACAAAGGATTACAAAGGCGGAGCATGCCGACAGGAGACCTTTTGGTGCATATCTAGGTCGGATGCGAAAAAAAATCATAATAAATAAATAAATATATAAATAAATGAATGAATAAATAAAAACTATAATAATGTGAATAATAAATAAAATACGTATAGTTAAATAATAAACAAACAGGTAAATAGTAGATAATAATAAATTGACATATAACTAATAAATGAAAATCAAGCAAATATTAATAAACAAATGATAACAAAAATAAACAAATGTAAAATAAAAGATAGTCATTACAGCATCTTGCTTAGGTGTTTATCTAAATAATTCTTAAAGCTTCGAACTGAACTACATTGCACTGCCTCTGCAGGAAGTTTATTCCATTCATTAACTACACGGTTGGCGAAGTTGTTTCTACCTACTTCCAAATTAAATCTATTTCCAGACAGTTTGAGACCATTGTTTCTTGTCTGATTCTTATTCAGTGTGAAAATTTTGTCATTTTTTATGTCAGTTCCCTTTAGAATCTTAAAGACCTGTATCAAGTCACCTCGGAGTCTACGCTTTTTAAGGAAAACAAGATTCATATGTTTTAGTCGATTTTCGTATGATTTATTTTTGATATTTGGAACCAGTTTTGTGGCTCGCCGTTGTACTTTTTCCAATCTTTCAATGTCTTTAATGAGATTCGGTGACCATATGGAAACAACATATTCCAAATGTGGACGAACTAACGATTTATATATCTTATTAATGAGTGATGGACTTTTGAAGTCAAAAGATCGCACAATCAGTCCTAGAATCTTGTGGATGGATAGAGTAGAGCTTCACGGTAGCTACCCTCGACATCCCTCTGTTGCCGCTACTGACATTAATGCCGCAGATTACATCCATCTCCGCCAACCCACAATCCACAATCCAACACAGTACACATGTAACTTCGGCCGCGGCTAAGCGCATCCAAAGTTTTTTTTTTTCAAGATTAATCTCCAATCTTGAAAGAAGACTGGGTGACTTGATAAGAATGTCACAGAAATCCCTAAAATATTGATATTAATCCATAAGAGGAGACAGCAAGATAGAGTGTCGTACAGAGAGCGGGGGAGAGATCGAGGGGAAGGTCAGGGAGGGGCGAAGAAGGGCGAGTCCATGCTTGAATGGAGGTCGAACCCTTTTCTGTATTTGCCATAACCATATCTCCACAGTGCACCAATTGAAGCCGCTGACCCACACATGCTAAAAGAATTGCCTGATGTTTGTAACAACAGAATGACTGCTACCGTACATTAGGGATTGATAAAAAAAAAAAATACACATTTTGTATTTATCTTTATTTGTATTTTTGTGGGAGCGATGCATGAAAACTCAAATTTTCGTCACCAATAACTCACCAGCGCTTCTTTCCTTATGGACAGTATGTCACCTAAGAGGCAGGGTCCTGTGGTAAAGGAGATAAGGAGAAAGGAAGGATAGTAGAAGTTTAGTGATCAGCATTTTTCTTTTGGTGACTGGTCCGTAGGTGTACCAAGGTCCCTGAAATATAGACTTCATGAAACTTACGGGGATGTTTTCCGTGGATTAAGAAACTTGTCTTAGCAAACACGCCCCTACCTACTCCAGCACTAAATTCCACGAGTTGCATTGCCCAGCCTCTTGTTCCCTTCTCTCTGTCTGGATTAACTCGTTCAGCATTGAAGATTCCACTGTCGATATTTTCGATAACAAACAGCGGACGTGTGTCTCTGTCTGTTAATGCGAGCGTGTGCAACGCGGGTCATTTCGTCACGTCGCTTGGGTCGACCTCCATTCACCGCATTGTGTCCGAAAAGTCGCTGTTTTGAACAAACGTGGGCGCATCAGTCATTCGTGCCGATGCCGCCATGTTAGGTTGACGAGCCACCAGTGCTGCTGCCCACACCGCGTTTCGATGTCGCCTGCTTCCTCCTGCAGTGTTAGTCTCCTATGGCGTGGCTCTCGCGGTGGGTGGGTGGCGGTTAGACCCGGCAGGCAGACCGCCGGGGCCTGCCTGCCGAGTCGCGTGCAGGCCGTGTCGTTATTCAAGAGTGAAAGACGACTCTCCAGTGCTCCCCCTCCCCTTGGCCCCATGAATCACTTTTGTTTTTGGTTGAATCATCCTCTTAGCCTGGAATGAACCTCCATCATACACAATGTTTTAAATATCTTCGATATGTTGACGTTCATAACAGATTATTTTTACTGTCGCCAGGCAACTTTATTCAAATAAAGGGCAAACTTTAAAAAACGTGGTCCCTATCGATTGAGACACCAGATATCACGTGTCTGTCCTCAAATTAGTAAAAGTGCCTCTTGGTTGTAGCCAGAACAAAATCTATAGAACATTTCATCGGGACGTTACCCATTTTTTTCCTATATGGGGATGTGTAGTGCTTGTATGTATACATATTTATATATATATATATATATATATATATATATATATATATATATACACATTATCCTCTTTCTTTTTCAGCCACATTAATTTTTTATTTTAATTCCATGCCATCACGATTGAGACTGACAAGGGGCTCGACAGAAGTATATACGGAAATCTGATACGTAGTAAAGCCAAGGACTCGAACCCAGATGAGAAGTAACAAGTGAACAGTGGTTCACTTGTTGCGTCTCAGCTGGGTTCGAGTCCTTGGCTTGACTACGTATCAGTTTCCGTATATGCTCTCGTCGAGCTCCTTGGCAGTCTCGATCGTGATGGCATGGAATGAAAGTGAAAAATTGATGTGGTTGAAAAAGATCAATATCTGTGCACTGGGGACCATTCAATGTCTGTGTGTATATACATTATACACACGCACACACACACACACACACACACACACACACACACACACACACACACACACACACACACACACACACACACACACACACCACACACACACACACACGATGAAGGATGGAGTACAAAATAAGTGGTAGGGTGGTGAGATAAAGACCGAGAATCGTTAGAGTTTTAATCATTGACGTTTCGCTCTTAACAGTTTACAGAGTGGATGCATACATGGAAAGAAAATCAACATATTTAGGGTCACGTGAAGAATTGTCACCCCATGAGATCCCACCTGAACAATTGTCACCCCAGCACGCCAAATATCAACAGTGGAATAAATATTAGGTTAGGTTGAATGAGGGTTATGCTTATTGTCATCAACTTATACAACCGAAGAATCGTAAACCCAGGAACACGATTGGGAACAAGAGACTTTATTCCTGACCGGTTTCGCCTTTGAGGTCTCATGTTCCCAATCGTGTCTTTCCATTCTTACCATTCATACACACACACACACATACACACACACACACACACACACACACACACACACACACACACACATATATATATATATATATATATATATATATATATATATATATCACAAAAAAGTAATGTCGTAGCACATTTCATCGGGACGTTACCCATATATATATATATATATATATATATATATATATATATATATATATATATATATATATATATATATATATGTTACAGGTGAAAAATGTACTCACACGTTTGTCAATCCCGTAGAAACCACTGTTGGAGTAGAAAAGACTGGAAACGGGGAATCTATATATTTCGATTGCAAACTGCAATCCTCTTCAGTAGATACAATTCAGAGAGAGAGTGTGCTACTGCTACTTAAGTAACACACTCTCTCTCTGAATTGTACTGAAGAGGATTGCAGTTTGCAATCAAATTATATAGATTCTCCGTTTCCAGTATATTTTTACTCCAACAGTGGTTTTTACGTGTTATATATATATATATATATATATATATATATATATATATATGTATAATAAGCAATGTATATACATGCAATATATATATATATATATATATATATATATGTAATATGCACTATATATATATCCAATATGTATATATGTCTATATAAGCAATATGTATATATAAGCAATATATATATATTATATAAATATATATATGTGTGTGTGTGTGTGTGTGTGTGTGTGTGTGTGTGTGTGTGTGTTCACTTGGTCTTTGGATCACGTGTTGGACTCGTGATCGACAGCTATTTCCCTCCTGGAAGAGAGCTCAGAGCTCGTAGGTCCGATCTATGGGTAATGCTATGACCTTGCACACACATGTGTAATATATATATATATATATATATATATATATATATATATATATATATATATATGCAATATATATGCAATTATATATATATATATGCAATATATATGTATATATAAGCAATGTATATACATG
>NC_134802.1:12693280-12698280 GCF_046742065.1 Oratosquilla oratoria | reverse complement strand
GGAAAAACACACTTAGTCCGAGCGCTTTCGTGATATATTCACATTATCAAGGAGTACAGAAAAGTGAGTACAAACAAGTTGAGATACAGAGTATAAATAGGACAAGTGAGACATTTACCCTCCTCTCCGAAGCCTGAAAGCTCAGGTTGGGTCCCTCGGCGAGGTGCTGGAAACAGAGAAATATTATCACATTAACTTTTGAAATATGTACTGTACTATATATATTATTGACAATATATGGATCTAATTTATATAATCCTAAAATATTATTAAAGTTGGTCATAATTGTGTTTGATAATTCCTGACTATGATATTTCTTTCTTTTATATTCTGACACTGTATGTGTAAGTGAAGGCAGTTGTTAAGATGATGAAAGCAGGTAAGGCACCTTGTCTGGATGGATGCCATGCAGAATGTCTAAAAAAAGAGGTACAGTGATGGTGGACTGGCTGGTGAGGTTATTTAATGTTTGCTGGAGAGAGGGTAGAGTGCCGGAGGACTGGAGGAGTGCCTGTATAGTTCCACTTTACAAGGGAAAAGGGGACAAGTGTGAATGTAGTAGTTTCAGAGGGATTAGCTTGTTAAGTGTAGTTGGGAAGGCTTATGGGAGAATCTTGATTGAGAGGATTAGGAGAGGAACAGAGGGAGTAATTGGTGAGGAACAGTGTGGATTTAGGACGGGTAGAGGTTGTGTAGATCAGATCTTTGTGGTAAGACAAATATGTGAGAAAGCTATAGGAAAGGGGAAGGATGTTTTTTGGGTTTTTATGGATCTGGAAAAGGCTTACGATACGTTAGACAGAAAGGCACTGTGGGAGGTTATGCAGATATATGGGATAGGAGGAAAGCTTCTAGGAGCTGTCAAGAGTTTTTATGAGAGTAGTAGAGCTTGTGTCAGGATTAAAAAAGGAGAGAGTGAGTTGTTCGAGATAAAGGTGGGACTTCATCAAGGATGCGTTATGTCGCCCTGGCTGTTCAACTTATACATGGACGGGGTAGTGCGAGAGGTAAATGCAAGGGTAGTGGGTCAGGGATTGGAGATGGTTAAAGAAAATGGAGAAAAGTGGGAGGTGAGCTAGCTGTTGTTTGATGACACTGCGCTTGTGGCAGGATCGGAGGAGGGATTGAGGAAGTTGGTGACAGAGTTTGGGAGAGTATGTGATAGAAGAAAGCTAGAGATAAATGTGGGTAAAAGTAAGGTGATGAGATGTACAAGGGTTTAAAGTGACAGTAGACTGGAAGTGAGCATTAAGGGAGAGCGACTGGAGAAAGTGGATAGTTTTAGATACTTGGGTGCAAATGTGGCAGGAAAAGGTGGAGTGAAAGTGGAGGTAGAATGTAGATTGAGAGAAGCGAGTAAATGCCTTGGTGGATTGAAGAGTGTAATGAGGAATAGACATTTGGGAATGGATGCTAAGAGGAGACTGTATGAAGGAGTGATTGTGCCAACAGCACTGTATGGGACAGAAACATGGAACATAAGAGAGGAAGAGAGAAGGAGTTTGAATGTGTTTGAGATGAGGTGTCTGAGAAGTATGATGGGGGCTACTAGGCTAGATAGAGTGAGAAATGAGGAGGTGAGGAGGAGAACGGGGGTGGAAAGGGAGTTGGGAGATAGGGTTGATGAAAGAGTATTAGGATGGTTTGGACACATGGAAAGAATGAGTGAAGAAAGACTAGTAAAAGAGGTATGGAAGGCAGATGTGGAGGGAGTGAACATGAGGGGACGTCCTAGGATGAGGTGGATGGCTGGGGTGAAGGGGGCTTTGGGGAAGAGGGGAATGTCTGTTGAGGAAGGACAGGAGAGGACAGAAGACAGGGATGAATGGAGAATGGTTGTATATGGATGATGTTGTGATGCATGAGGTGGAATGGGGGGTGAGGTAGTATGTGTGAGCAGAATTTGACGCAGCCCGAAGGGATTTCTCCCCGTCTCCTTATATGCATGGGGGGACGGAGAGGGGGGGTCGCCGATTTAATGAAGCGGCCTTGCTGTGGATGTGCTGTGTCTTGTGACACTGCTTCTGACCCAGGGCAGTGGACAAGGTGCAGGGATGACCCGTCATCCAGGAGGTGCTAAGATAAGAGGGAGGGTGGAGGGATGTGGAGTGTATTCAGGGATGGAATGGGTGGGAATGATTTTATGCCTTTTCCTTTTTGGCTACCTCCCTTGTAAGGGAAAAAAGCCTTGGTATAAATTATGTATGTACACTGTATAATTTTTTAATTTTTTTTTTCCATTCAATAAGATGGTCAGAATCACGAACATGTTTAAAAAGGGCACTAGATTCCTGGCCCTTTTCAATACTGTTTTTATACTGTTTAATTCTAACTTCTAATTCTTTTCCTGTTAGACCTATGGCACATTTATCACATTTGCTACAAGGTATTTTGTATACACAGCCTGTTGAGTTATCGGGGGAATTTTTTATGGGAAGATTTTTTAGGGTTGAATTATTCTTGAAGGCGACATTTACATTGAAATCCTTAAGTATAGTGGGAATCTCTATAAGATTTTCATTAAAAGAAAGTACAAGTAATTTTTTTTTTAACTTTTGTTTTGGTTCACCCTTATAGAATGACCTTTTAGCTTTTTGTAAACATTTGTCCAAAAATAATTTGGGATATCTCAACTATTATAAATTTTGCTCATTTCGTCATCCACAAATTCTGGGCTGCAAATGCGCAAGCCACGAAGGAACATGGAAGAAAATGCTGACTGTTTAACTCTATTATGGTGAGCAGAATAGTAATGTATATACGCGTTGACATTGGTTGGTTTTCGGTGAATACTATATTTAAACTTCCTATTGCACCTATGAATGTTACAATCTAAGAAAGAAATGCATGAATATTTTTCAATTTCTACAGTGAACTTTATAGAAGGAACCAATTTATCCAATTTAGGCACAAAGGCATCAATATTTTCATTGGCCAAATGCAGAGAATGTCGTCGACATACTGAAACCATTGACCTTTTTGGGAAGTGTGTTTGTTAAAAGCTTGATCTCAAAAAAATTCCATGTAGATGTTGCTTAGAACGACTGATAGGGGAATGGAGGAAGTGGATAGTTTTAGATATTTTGGTGCGAATGTTGTAGGAAAGGGAGTGGGAGCGAAAGTAGAACGCAGATTGAGAGAAGCGAGTAAATGCCTTTGTGGATTAAAAAGTGTAATGAGAAATAGACATTTGGGAATGGATACCAAGAGGAGATTGTTTGAAGGAGTGATTGTACCGACGGCACTGTACGGGACAGACACATGGAACATAAGAGAGGAAAAGAGAAGGAGTTTGAATGTGTTTGAGATGAAATGCCTGAGAAGTATGATAGGGGTTACTAGGCTGGATAGAGTGAGAAATGAGGAGGTGAGGAGAACAAAAGTGGAAAAGGAGTTGGGAGATAGGGTTGATGAAAAAAGGTTAGTAAAAGAGGTGTGGAAGGCATAGGTGGAATGAGTGAACATGAGGGAGCGACCTAGGATGAGATGGATGAGGTAAAAGGGCTATTGGGAAAGAGGGGAATGTCGGTTGAGGAAGGACAGGAGAGAACAGAAGAAAGGGGTGAATGGAGAATGGTTGTATGTGGATGATGCTGTAATGCATGAGGGGGAGTGGGTGGGGGATGGGGGGGTGAAGGAGTATGTATGAGAAATAAATTGACACAGCCCGAAGGGATTTCTTCCCGTCTTCTCCTTTTCTACATGAAGGGACGGAGAGTTGGGGATTGCCGATTTAATGAAGCGGCCTTTCTATAGATGTGCTGTGTCTTGAGACACTGCTTGTGACCCAGGGCAGTTGACAAGATGCACGAATGACCTGTCATCCGGGAGGTGCCAAGATAAGAGGGAGGGAATTGGATAGAGGGGAGTGAAGGATGTTGGAGATGGAATGGGTGGGAGTGGTTCCTATGCCTTTACTTTTTGGCTACCTCCCGTGTAAGTGGAAAAAAGCCTATATATGCATATATATATATATATATATATATAAATATATATATATATATATATATGTATATATATATACACGAGGTCTGTTAGAAAAGTATCAGACTTTTTTTTTTTCAAAAACCCAATGGATTTGAATCAAGCGCGCTTGCATGAGCCGATCTTGAACCTTCGTCCGCATGCGTGAATTTTTTCCTGCCTGTCGATAGTGTCAGTTGCCTGCAAGCAGCATTTGCGTGAGGTAATGTGTAGTGCACTCGGCAGTTTTTCATTGCAAGGAAAATGACGACTGAGATCTGGTTTCTGGATCGTAACCGTACACCCAGGACTTGTCACCAGTGATTGTGGTATTCATGAAGGTGAAGATTTGGACATGAAGAGAGTGGCTGCGAAATTCGTGCCGAATCTGCTGACAGCGGAGCAAAAGAAACTTCGTGTTGAAGTCTCACAGGACATGTTGGACTCCGCAAACACTGACCCTGACTTCATGAATACCATAATCACTGATGACGACTCCTGGATGTACGTTCCGGGAATCGAACCAGGCTCGTGAACTCACAAAGCCATCGTCTTGCCGTTTGAGCTATTGCCCCTATAAAATTCTCCAACCTGGAAGTTAATCTACTTCCCAAGGAACTAAGTCGACTGCTAACTGCCGTCCGTACTTATTATTTTACAGAGAACCAGGGCAACTTTAGTTGATCGACATCACCGTCACTGGTGATTCTGTTCAGGTATGACAACGATGATAAGTCCATCTAGGAAACGTACCGGTCTAGCCACTAGCTAAAGTTGCCTTGGTTCTGTTAAAAATAATAAGTACGGACCGACACTTAGCAGTCGACTTAGTTCCTTAGGAACTAGATTAACTTCCAGGTTTAGAGAAATTTATAGGGTCAATAGCTCGATCGGCAAGACGACGGCTTTGTGACTTCACGAGCCCGGTTCGATTCCCGTGACGACAGACGGAATTATTTGATCGATATCACCGTCACTGGTGATTTCATACAGATATGTATACATATATGCATGTATATGTATATACATATGTATAT
>NC_134802.1:12685780-12688280 GCF_046742065.1 Oratosquilla oratoria | reverse complement strand
CGGCCGGGTGAGATAGGGAGCTGAAAGGGCTGCAGAAGTAGACCTGGCTAGCTGCTACTGTTGCTACCTCCACAGTGGGATCAGTGCTGTTGCAACCCCCCAGACTCGCCTGTCGAGGCATCTCCTACAACCTCCTCCCACCACCCGGGTCGGACCGAAAACAACGGAAGGTGATGAAAACGTTTGTTTGGCTGTTGTTGCTGCTCCTGATGCTGTTGTAGCTGTCGTCGTCGTCTGTGTGCGTCTCTTCGCCAGCTGTCTGGAAGTTTGTGTCTGTGTGGGCGTGTCTTCTATGTGAGCAGACATTAGTGTACGTGTATGTGTCACCACGGTCTTGGATCTCGTTCTGGACTCGTGATTGACACCCCTATGAGAGCTCAGACCGTTTACCTAATTGTAGTATACAGGAAAGGAGTAACTCTCGTCGGGACTTATCATATCTAGTGTGTGTGTATGTGTTTGGGGATGAGTTTAGGGTATGTGCTTTTGTGTGTGTTTATATGTTTCTTTGTGTGTGTGTGTGTGTTTGGGCAGGTGTGTGTGTTTGGTGTCTGGGTGTTTACGTGTGCGTCTGCGTCTACTCGTTTCTGTATTTAATGAAAGTGCAGAATAGGGGTTATCGGAAGAGGAAGATGCAGAGAAGGGAAAGTAACAGAGGAAGAGAAGAAAGAAGCCGAAGCAAAGGATGAGGATGAGGAAAATGAGAAAGATCAGGCAAAGGACGAAGAAGAAGAGGAGGAGAGAGAGGTTCTCGTTCTCCACCCTCCAGCCCATCCCGACCCTGCCTGCCTCTGGATCAATAGCGCTCCGCTCCCGAAGCAGACGTACACAGTCGCACGCACGCGCCCACACGCAAATGTACACGTACGCACCCCCCTCACAAATGAAAACGCGCACACGAACGTGAACACATGCATACATGCAAACACGTACAAACCAGGCAAGCACGCACACACATATACGTACATGCAAACGCACTCGCATAGACACACTCCTGCATAGGCACACACATAGGCACACACACACAGGCACGCGCACATACACACACACACACACACACACACACACACACACACACACACACATTTATTCTATAGATATGTGAATGGTAAACTAAAAAAATAAACACGAAATAGTAAAACTACGTCAAGGGAACATGGAATACACAGAGGATATAGAAATGGCTGAAATTATGAACAAACATTGCAAATATGTGTTCACTAAAGAAAACGTACACAATTGGGATGAAGGAAGGGGAGGAAGATACCCCCCGATGAGAGAAATAGTTGTGACACAGAAAGAAATAAGGGACCAAATAAAGAACCTTGATGTCAGAAAATCACATAGCCCGGACGGAATTGAAAACTGGATACTAAAAAAATGTGTAGATGAACTAATGGACAAAATATATATGATAATTGATTGCTCACTCAAAGAAGGAAAGATACCGGAAGACTGAAAAAATGCCAATATCGTACCAATATATAAAAGGGGAAACAAGGAAGACCGAACAAAATATAGACCGGTCTCTCTTACAAGTACAATAGCCAACATTTTTGAGAAAGTTATCAAAAGCAGATGGAATAAACATCTGGAGGAGAACTATATACCAAATCCAAGACAATTCAGATTTAGACAGGGAAGGTCATATGCCACAAATTTGATACGTTTCTATTCAAGGTTAATAGATATAATGCAAGAAAGGGACGGATGGGCAGACTTTTCTTTCCTGGACTTACAAAAGGCGTTTGATAAAGTACCACACAAAAAAATGAGAAAAAACAAAACAGGAGGTATACAAGGAAAACTATTAAAATGGATGGAAGATTTCTTGGATGGAAGAAAAATGAGAGTGGTCCTCAGAGATAAAAACTCAACTTTGGAAGAAATGATAAGTGGAGTCCCACAGGGTTTAGTACTGGTTCCGATAATGTTTCCTATATATGACGCAAAACACTAAAGTACGGAAAAATGTTGTGAATCGCTACAGAGATCCGAACAAGCTCTGGGAATGGAGTCAGAAGTGGGGATTGGACTTCAACATTAAGAAATGTAGTATAATTTGGAAAAAGTTAAAAGGAAAATTAAAAAAAAAAAAAAAAAAAAAACTATCAGGACAATATAAAATCGGTGAAAAGGAAATAAAGTTGGTTAAGAAAAGGACCTAGGAATAATCATCACCAAAGACATGTCCCCACACAAGCAGATAAACAAAATAGTCGGAGAAACGTACAATTTGTTAAGATTGATAAAGGTAGTTTTTAATTATTTGGATGATGAAATGGTAAAGAAAATACTAGTCACACTGATAAGACCAAAATTGGAGTACGCAGCGATACTATGGACACCCAGTACAATATATATATATATATATATATATATATATATATATATATATATGCATATATATATGTATATATATATAATATATATATGTATATATATATATATGTATATATACATATGTATATATATATGTATATATATACATATGTATATA
>NC_134802.1:12675780-12680780 GCF_046742065.1 Oratosquilla oratoria | reverse complement strand
TTTATTTATTATTTACCTGTTTGTTTATTATTTAACTATACCTATGCATTTATTTGTGTATTTTATTTGTTATTTACATTATAATAGTTTTTATTTATTATTTTATCATTATTGATTTTTTTTTCGCATCCGACCTAGATATGGACCAAAAGGTCTCCTGTCGGCATGCTCCGCTTTTGTAATCCTTTGTAATGTAGAGTAGCCAGAGTCAGCGGGGTCATTCCATTTTGTATATTCATATATTATTTGTTTTTGTTTTGTTATCATTTGTCTGTCTGATTTTCATTTATTATTAGTTATATGTCAATTTATTATTATTTATTATTTACCTGTTTTTTTATTATTTAACTATACCTATGCATTTATTTATGTATTTTATTTGTTATTTACATTATTATAGTTTTTATTTATTATTTTATTATTATTGATTTTTTTCGCATCCGACCTAGATATGGACCAAAAGGTCTCCTGTCGGCATGCTCCGCCTTTGTAATCCTTTGTAATGTAGAGTAGCCAGAGTCAGCGGGGTCATTCCATTTTGTATATTCATAGAGTTTTTAATATAAAGGGCCTGTAGAATCTCCAACCGGTGGCTGTCATTGGCAGAATCTAGGATCCTCGTGTTGTCGACCAAGATCTCCCTGGACAAAATAGTAGAGTGTGTATCAGAAAAGTGTTTCTTTGGAGCTCCGTTCTTTAAATGGCAAGTAAGGCGTCGGGAAAGAGAAGTTGTCGTCATTTCTATATAGGAAGAAGGACGAAGCTTGCAGTCTTCGTGTGGGCAGATGAATTCGTAAACGACTTTACTTCTTTTGAGGAGGTTTTGGGTACGGAAAGGGTTATTTTTTAGGATGAGGTTAGAGGTTTTGATATGGAGAACTCGCAGAAGGACGACGATCAGTGGGTGGGCAGCGCAAAGACTGCTTGAAGGCTAACTTGAAAAAGTGTGGCATCCAACCTATGCAACTAGAAACACTAACTGAAGACAGAGATGAGTGGAAGGCGACCTGCCAGTCGGGAATGACCTCATTCAACCAAAATTATGACAAAGTGGCTGAAGAAAGACGAGCTAGGCGCCATCGTCCAGCTCTCCCAGGTGGAGAGTACGTGTGTGACATCTGTGGACGTGTATGTGCCGCCCGCATTGGACTCGTCAGCCACCGCAAGACCCATCAACGCTGAATTTCTTTCATCTTTCAACTCCTTCGCATGGAGTGACGTCATCGTCGAAATCGACGGACAGCTTTATGCATGCATGCATATATATGTATATATATATATATATATATATATATATACATATGTATATATATATATACATATGTATGTATATATATATATATATATGTGTGTGTGTGTGTGTGTATGTATATATATATATGTATGTATATATGTATATATTTATGTGTATATATATATGTATATTGTATATATATATGTATATATATTGTATATATATATATATATATTGTATATATATGTATATATATTTATATATGGATATATATTGTATATATATGGATATATATATATTGTATATATATATGGATATATATATTGTATATATATATATATATGTATGCATGTATATATAAAATGTATATTTGTATATATATGCATGTATGTATATATGTATATATATATATGTATATATATATGTATATATATGTATGTATATATATATATATGTATATATATGTATATATATATGTATATATATGTATGTATATATATATATATATATGTATATATATGTATGTATATATATATATATATATATATATAGTATATGTATATATATATATACAGTATATATATATATATATATATATATACAGTATATGTATATATATATGTATATATATATACATATATATATAAAATATATATATACATATATTTACATATATATATATATGTATTTACATATATATATATGTATATATATATATATATATATATATATATATATTACAAAAAAAAGGATTACAAGTGAGAAGTATGTCGACAGGACACCTTTTGGTGCGTAACTAGGTCGGATTCGAAAAGAATGTAATAATGATAAATAGATAACTAAATAAGAATTATAATAATATGAATGATAAATAAGATAAATTTCTAGGTATAGTTAGATAATAAATAGGTAAATAGTAAATAATAATAAATTGACAGGTAACTAATAGTAGATGAATCAAGCAAATAATAACAAAGAGACAATAGCAAACAAATGAATAAATAATATAAGATAAATGGCAGTTATCACAGCATCTTGCTTAGATAAGTAAGATTATTTGGCAAAGAATCAATATACATGAAGTGCAGATAATGACAAAAACATAGTTGTTTTTAACGCAGTATACAATAACTTACAAATTTTTTTTTGTAATATAGTTACATTACAAAAAAAAAATAAGTTATTGTATACTGTGTTAAAACTACAAACGGAGCCCACCGCCAAAGAAGGAACGCGGCCCTATTCTTGCTATGTATACCGCCAGCTTCACCCCAGAGTCACATTCCTCTGAAGAAGTATAGAGCAAAACCGCAAGAGCAAGCCGCTCAGGCGAGGCTTCGAATCCCAGTAGATTTTCATATATATGTATATATATATATATATATATATATATATATATATATATATATATATATATATATATTTCCCCGGTGTTTACTCCCTTCCATGTAAAGATTGTAATATTTCATACATAGGCCAGACGGGGAAAGATCAAAGGACAAGATTGAATTTACTCAAGCAGTCGATCAAGTATGGTCAAGAATGTTCAGCCGTGTTTCAACACGTAAATTAAATCATCGGATGGACTTGGAAAAATCAGACCTTATTGACAAATCAGGCTGTGGGTTCAGAACGAAAATTGTGGAATCTACATTAATTGAATATTTGCCCACGTTGAATATTTCCAAGAGTCAATGGACCCCAGATATAATATCAGGATTATTCATCACCAAACAAATTGTCAGCAAGTTTCCTCCCCCTCCCCCTGTCCAGACCTCATGTCATCCTCAGGTCACATAGGATTGGGATAGTGACATTTATTCTGTTCCAAGTTCCCTTTCCATTTTGTACTGCTGAAGAGGATTGCAGTCAGCAATCGAAATATATAGTTTCGCTTACTCAACTCTTTCGTCCTACTGTGGTGTTAGTTGCGATATATATATATATATATATATAATATATATATATATATATATATATATATATATATGTTTGATTAAATACGACAGCATTCTGGGTGTTACAGATTTTCTTTCTTGTGTTTTCGATTTTCCTAATTATACTCTTCCCTTGGATGGGGTGGGCATAAACTATGTATACCTTCATAGTGATCTCCCACCACCCAAAATTCCACATAACTCCATGAGAGAATTATTAAAAACTTGCACTACGGAGGTCCCTTTTAGATGCCCAGAGGGAAAACTATATATTCAAACTGGCAGTGTTTCTATGGGGTCACCACTAGGAGTACTATTTGCCCAAGCATATATGGCTGAAGTAGAACACATGGTTTTCCAAAACAGTGATATAACACTACATATATATTGTAGATACATCGATGATATATTTGTTAGTACTAAATCAAGACCTTGAACTATTAAGACACCGCCTCTAAGAGACTTCTTGACTCTCGTTCACTGTGGAAACGAACAACAACGAAACACTCCTCTTCCTAGACATATTAGTAGACTCCAAATCCAATAAATCTAACATGAGTGTATGCCGGAAGCCTACTAACTTAAATGCATGAACGGAAATGGGGAATGCACAGATAATTACAAAAAAGGTGTCATCAGAGCTTGTATAAAAAGAGCTTTACTAGTGTGCTCATCATGGAAAGCTCTGCATAATGAACTCAAGCACATAAGACAAATGCTTATAAACAATGGATACTCTAACACTGATTTTGACAACATGACAAAAGAAATCCTTCATAAATTTTATTCCCAAATCAAACCCCATGATCATCCCCAAACAAAACACACAGGGGTGTACAAGAAAGATAAAAAAACAGTCAGAGATATAATAAAGAGAAGTTGCCACCCTATAAAAAAGGATGATGAAATAAGTCATATATTATAAAAATCCTAAAACATCTTCACTGGTCATGAAGAATAAACTTGTTCAAATCAGAGGCATTGCAAAAGTTCAATGTAATTTATGAATTTACTTGTCCAGAGGAATACTTTGCACTTCCAGCCAGTTATATTGGTCATACCCAATGCACGTTAGGCAGAAGATTATCGTACCATCAACAAACAGGGACGATAGAGAAACATCTAAAGAGATACCACAACATTGTAATCCCTAGGGACTTAATATCAAAGCATACCTAAATTATAGGCCACCATAACTACAGAAAGCTCCAACTTTTAGAGGCCATGTACATCAGAGAATAACCTCCCTCCATCAATTTGCAATGCGACCTAACATCTAGTATACCCCTGTACAGTAATAGAATGCACTCTTCGCCTCCTCCCCCTCCCCGTCAGCACAACCCACCCCCATTCCCCCATCACCTCCCCCTCTAACTCTATCCTCCTCCTCCCTCACCACACAACCACTCTCCTCATGTGACCACCGAATAGTTTAAAAGCCCAGAGATCACGGGCAATCCGTTTATCACCTCACACCTTCCAAAGTGAAGGTCATCCAGGTGGTCAAGATGTAACCACCAGCCATTCAAATTAAGGAAACCTTTCACCTATAATGCGTGTACAAGTAATTTTATTTTTCGTCAAACTTAAAATGTAATTTTAACTGTCTAAACATACATTGTAATTCTATACTGTTTGATTTGTAGATATAATTTTGTATATGTCCAACCATTAATGTTATTTAAATTTCAACTTGTATCACAAATATTTATTGTATCTTTAAAACAAAAATTACCAGAAGATGTCTTGATAAAGACGAAACTTCGTGTAATAAGATGATAACTATAAGGAATTAGTTTATGCCCACCCCACCCAAGGGAAGAGTATAA
>NC_134802.1:12660780-12668280 GCF_046742065.1 Oratosquilla oratoria | reverse complement strand
AGCTTTGAGAAGGTATCTCGCAAAATGTAGGAAGACTTAGAACTTAATTAGAATGACTAAAACATGTTAATGAAGACAGTTGTGAAAGACGGGATATGAAGTTGGAAGTAACTAGAGGGGCCTTGCAGGGGTCAGACTTGGCACTAGTTATGTTCTTGATTTACGTCAGTTGTGTGATGGATGGAATAGTTATAATGTTGCCAAGATCACGACTAGGGTGAAGAGGATAATTGAAATTGTTACAGGAAGATCTAGATAGAATGTACTCGTATGAATATAATAAAGTATAGAAAATTATTTTAGTGTAAGTGCAAAAAAGCGTAAAAGAAATTGCCGTTACTTAACCAAGGAAAAATATATACAAGTAAAGGAGGAAAAGGACGTGTGAGAGTTGGTAATGGAAATTTTATCACCGGAAAAAATATAACTAAATTGCCGTGGAAGTTTGTAAATTGTTGACGAATGTAAGAATTACATTCCACTACCTGGATGATAATATATAACTATAAACTGATAGTCTTAGATTGGATTATGCTGAACAGGAAGGAGGGTGTAAAGAATAGAGAAAGTTTGGAAAACAGCAACTTAGTTCCTAATCAAGATAGCACATACGGAAAGGGTCTAGATAAACTCGTGCTGCCAACATTAGGAGAATAGAAAGGTGATATAGCAGTTTTTTTCAGAACTGAAAGGAATGGACATGATCGACAAAGAACACAACATATTATGGGATAGAAAAAAAAACGGAAGAAATTTGAAAAGGCTAGGTGTTTGAAGAATATTAAGATTTTGTCCATGTAAATACTTTCATTCGTGGAATGAAATTAAATAAAGCAGACGACATAAGCGAATATGAAATTGATTTCAACCATTCGACACTGTATACTACAATTAGGTAACTGCACGCAAGTAAACACACACAAACACGCACACACGCAAAAGCGCACACACACACTCACACACGCACACACACACACACACACACACACACACACACACACACACACACACACACACACACACACACACACACACACACACACAAGCGCACACACACCCAAGCGCACACCCACTCGAGCGCACACACTCAAGTACACACACTCATGTACACACACCCAAATGCACACACCCAAGCACACGTACCCAAGTACACACACCGAAGGACACACGCTCAAGAACACGCACCTAAGCACACACCTACGCGCGCTCATCAAGGGAATGGAAAGAAGCAAAATATGAAGAATTAATACAAGGTACAACCGAACAATTGAGAGGTTGGAGATTTTAATTGTGAAGGTAGTGTTGGAGGAGTATGAAACAGATGAAGGCACGAAATGGGGCCGTTGAATAGTGCAACAGATATCGTAATGACAAAGTTATTAAGAAAAAAACTACTAAGTATAGAGGCGAGAGTACATAAGCAAGAATTGGTCTTTCAAAGATAACAAGACGTAATCACTGAAATACGGAAAAAAAAAAACGATTAAGCGGTCCTATTAAGTTGTTTTAGAATTAGGGAAGGCAGAATTGAAAAAAGACTACAAAAAATATAACTTTGCAAAAACAAACTATTCAGGGCTGAATTTTTTATTTTGAATAAACAGATTGGAAAAAGAATTCAGCGGGACAAAAGAAACAAAGAAAAACAAGAATTCTTCCAAAACATTTTCAACATCGGAGTGGACAAGCACGTACCAAAAGTGATTGTGAAAGAATTACAAAAAAAAGGGGGGGGGGTGATGGCAAAACAAGAGACAAGGCATGATGGAAGTGGGAGAAAAGAAAGAAATATCAGAAACGAATACACAAGAATTAGAAGGGAGGATAAAAGCTCCCAAGTTGTATATATTTGTAAATGGTAAACTGAAGCCTAGATAAAGAATATCTAACCTAAAGTTTGAAGGTACAGTATGACGAAGCTAAAAACTAAGAAGAAATGATTCATAAAACTTTCCAATCGGTATTCAACAAGGAAGAGGATTTCAAAGAAGAGAAAGAAATAATCAGATGTAAAGGGTGAGCGGAAGAAAATTAAATAAAGTTCTAGAGAGCTTAAAAGTGAGGTATCCCCGGGCCAGATGGGATATCAGGTTGAATATTAAAAGAGTACAGAAAACCGACAACATGCTTAAGATACACCAAATGATCGTGTGTTCATTGGAAGAAGGAAAGAGGCCACAAGATGGCGAATGTTGCACCAATATACAAGGAAGGATCTAGAAGGGAATCTTTGTAATATAGTCCAGTATTCTTGACTAGCACAATACCAAAAATGTATAAATAAAATGGGGGTGATGATAGGTGGATGAGATACTTGGAGAAGTACCGTGAGTCTTGGAAGACACTGTTTTCGAATTCAGAGGGGGGGGACTGCCTGTTAAGCTTTTATTCGGGAGTGGTTGATGGGATTGAATACATTGTGTATATCTGAACCCGGAAAAGGCTTTCGATAATGTGCCATGCAAAAGACTAATGTTAGTTATAAAATGTTGGAGGATTAAAAGGGATCATGCTAGAATGGCGAAGGGATTTCCTGAGGGGCGGCAGGCGCACGAGAACAGTAGTGACGGATGAGGTGTCGGAAAGAAGTAACAGGTGGGCTCGGGACCGGCACCAATAACATTCCTCGTATCCATCGACGACATGAATGGTATAACCCAGGAGTGAACAACCTTCTTAAGCGCGCATGCCAAAATCGGCCAATATTCGATGCAAAAGTTTTCTCGCGTCCCTACCGATATTGTTGTGAACATATTATTTACTAGCTTTTAAGCATTAGGGGAACCTTTTCAAATATGAAAAATGACACAGATTGAACGAATGTAAAATTTAGTAGTGAAGTTTTACTTAAAGGTCGTTTTTCCCTTTATTTGCAATTCTAGCCGTCATATATAGTCACTGTTAAAAGACTCAGTTTTAACATCGGCAAAAACCATGTATCTATATACTAAGAGCTTTTTTCCCCCTTTATAACGGAGGTAGCTAAGTCAGAGGCACGTATCTATTCCCATCCCTTTCACTCCCCTCAACCACCCCTTCCACCACTCCCATCTCAGCTTCTCATGGATGACGGGTCACCCCCAGGCCTGCCGTTTCGTAGAATTTTGTACCAAAACGTAGAAAAATAGTGGCATGTGGCAACTGCGCGAGGAAAATTTTTGTCCATATCAGCGGGATGTTCAAAACGTTTAAGAATCAAGCTGTTGTTTAAAAATCATATAACTAGTTATCAAATAATAAATGGTACATCAAAATATGACTTTTATTGGTAATTATGTTACTTATAAAATATTGTACCCCAAAAGATACGTTTTTACGGTGTAGACATTTTTTATGCTAAAGTTTCAGCTTTCATTTTGTGACAATAATACAAAAAAGAATTTTTATATTTTACTGAATATGTTAGGGCATGAGGGCCTTATATACATTCAAGAATATATAAATAAAAACTAGAACCAACATTTTGTCAAAGTTTGACAAGTATGTCTTGCTATGAAAGTCGGCACACGCCCGAGGAAAATGTATACCCCGAAATCACTTCCCCTACCCGGAACCCAAGCCCCATGTAATGCAGAAGCTTTGATAAATGCATACCTGCCAGGTCGCGTTGTGATTCACACAGGATGAACAGTGACAATGTCACCAACAAGACCGTAGTCTCTTGGCAGCAGCTCAAAGCTGGTTTAAGGCAAGAGTCAAAAAGTGAAATCGATAATTGAAAACTACGAACCCCGTCGATCTAACTTTTCGAAGTTTAATTCACTGTCATTTCAAGATGGAGGAAAAGGAGAGAGCCTTGACTTCAGCTACAGGGACGCAGCTTCGACATGTGCAATGCAGGGGCTTCAAAAGTATCAAGGCTTTTCCGCAGTGTTCACTCATGAATAAGATTGCCAAGCTGCTCTGTGTTAAAATGCAGCTGGAGCAACAGGTTCTCATATTTTACGCAATATTTTATATTTGTTCACCTCTTCGCGCGCGCCTTGGCCGAATAAAATCGCCTGGCGTCAGTCAGAACACGATCAACAAATAGCGCCACCGTGTCAAAGGGGACTGATGGGTTTGGTTTGCATTAAGAAATGTTTTCTTCAGGAAAACGTTTTTCCATTGAAAATTTTAACACGGCAATGTCGACACTTTTCTTTCTCTTTGATTTTTCAAAACTGGCAGGGCCAGTCATCCCTCGTACCATTTTCGTTGCTGCTCTTTGTATTCTCTCGATCTTGTTTATCTATCACATTGTGTGGAGACCATACCACTACTACTTCAATTTTTAACGGATTATGTCTCTATGATTTTATTCATCTCCTCATTCACTTTATGAAAGACCACCTTCATATTTTTCAGTAAGTTTCTCTCGCAATTAAAATAGTCTGTCGGCTGACAGGCCATCCAATATCAATGCTCCTATATTCTCATTTGCCTTAGTAATTTTCTCACTTCCCATTGGTAACTCAGTGATAACTTCTTTGAGCTAGTGCTCATTTCCAATCTATTACTTGACATTTCCTGCCATTGAAATGAATTTTCCATTTTTGACTTCAGCCATATATAATGTCTAAATTTTGCAACATTGTCCATTCCTCCTCATCTCTCTTCTCGTTATCTTTATGCCACCTTCCATGTTTAAGTAAGTAAGGAGGAGGAACTATTAATTACCAACCCTTGAGGAAATCCGTTAGTCACTGCCTTCCATCCTGAAATCTTATCTTTCAGTACTGTCTTCATGTCTCCCCTTAAAGTCTTTCATCCACGCAAAAAATTTCTCCTCGTCTTCCAATATGCTAGTTTCCATAGTAGTCGATTATAGAGGATTTCGTCGAAGATCACATCGAGATCTTGGTAAACCCAATGAAACCAGCCCCTCAATCTTGCAGTATATCAGTCATTCTCGAGTAGAAGCTTGAAAAGGTTTGACACGTATGTTCTTATGAAGTAGGATTGTTTGTCCTTCAAAATATTCATCGCATCAAGGTATTTCACTCACTGTACTCTCACGATACTCTCGCATAATTTCACTATCGTGCTTGTCAAGGACACTGGTCTATAGTTCAGTGGCAATTGCTTACTTCCTCCTTTAAGGATGGGTACCACGGTTGCCCTCTTCCAATCCTACGCCACCTCTTCAGGAGAACACACAATCAAACGTATGTTTGTGTGTGTGTGTGTGCATTTGCGTGTGTACAAATGAATATATAAACGTGAGGTAGCTAGATAGATAAGTTGATAAATAGACGACTTATTAAATGAATGAATAAATTGATAAAAAAAATATCCTGTTTATTCAAAAGCAGTTGGCAACATTACAATTGAGATATAAGAGAATTAATAGATTTGCACTTATTGTATTGCGACAGAAGACAAAGAGCATGGTTGCAAATGGAGTGTAAAATAGAGTTCATCTTTGGAAATAGTCCAGGTCTCCAGGACTGGGGACAGATTATTTACCAGTGGTATGAACAAATCTTAGTCAATAACATGTAACGATTATGGTGAAAGAAATAAGATAATTTGAATGAGTAAAAAGTGAACATGAGACTTGCTAACTCAGATGATATTAAAGCATGATGTAAAATATTTCGGAGTTTAAGGCATGTGTGGATGTGTGTGCATACGCGCACGTGTGTGTGTGTGTGTGTGCGTGTGTGTGTGTGTGTGTGTGTGTGTGTGTGTGTGTGTGTGTGTGTGTATTCATGTTTGCATGTTTGTTTGTGTGTTTTTGCGTGTGTGTATACCAAGGATTTATGGGTGTCAGGTTGATTGTTTGCTGACCACCTGTGGTGGTTAGAGCATGCGTGTGTGGAGGAGGAGGGTTTAAATTGTGTGACTCACCACAGTTTTAGATCATGTACTGAGCTCGTGATCAACAACTACTAAAATCCCGAGTGAAAGCTTAGTTTGTATATAAACACACACACACACCATACCATACCATACCATGCCCATATGCGAGCGTGGTTTGGTGGTGCAAGGCTAGCACGTCCAACGTATGGGAACGTTTGAGGTCCTAAGTTCGAGCCACGCTCCCAACATTTTTTTTTTCATTGATACTACAAACCGTTACCCCTTTAGCAAGTACTTAGCAAGTATGATATGAACTTTAAAGTGTATGTGGAAGATAACTGATTTTATTTCACAGCAAATTAAGACCTATTGCATACGTATATTACCTAGTTGTAGTATACATGATTAGAGCTGTGCTCATGGGGTGCAGTCTCATTGCCTTCATTCATCTAACTTGGTCTTAAATTTGTTAATGTTGTTTGCTTGTGTTTTTATCCAACTTTTTCCATGTGTCTCCACACCTATGTGGAAAACTATACTTGACAAAATCTTTCAAATAAGATTTTTTTTCTTTTCAATTTTTAACCCAGGCTTCTTGTTGATCTTCCATTCCACACTAGAAAATCCTCTATCCACTTTTCTGTACATCATCTAGGTATTATCATATCTCTCTTCCAATGTGGGAAGCCCCAGTATTCTTCATATGTCTTATTATTTAGACTTAGGATCATCCTGGTTGTTGGCTTTTGTAATCTCTTTTTATTTATTCATTTATCATTTATTTGTTTATTTTTGCCATTAGGTGTGGTGAGTATACCACCGCTGCTTTATATCCCTGTCTGGCACAAATAGATTTTCACAGATTTTTTTTTCATATAGTGAAATTACACTCGTGTAGTTTTCAACAAATTACGAGTCTTGTAGAGTAATATGTAATATGCTTGGCATACTTTTCTTGCCCAGAGATGCTCACCAGTGTTTAGACCTGTGTTTTTTTTTTTTACAATTTTATTTTGTCCCTCTTTTTGTGGCCCACCCTGTATATAAAAAACTGTAGCTCTATACATAGCGAGATAACTCACCCGTGAACATAATCTCTGGGCAAGAATGGCATGCCAGGCATATTACAGAGTAGTCAAAGACAAGGGGTGGCTATAGGAAATCTCTCCCGTTATTTTCTTTAATCGACATTCTGGTGATAGATAATCCCTCATTAGACTCTATAAATACTTTCCCTCATTTGCCTTTGCTAGTAATTAATTTTCAATTTATTTCTTCTCATCGGTCATATTTCGCCCTAGTTCCAAGATTTTGTATTTCTTTGCATTGAGATTAATTGTCCATCCTCCTTGGTTCCATTCATAAATTCTAATTAGGTCATCCTGTAGCAGTTTACAATCCTCCCCTTTTTCACACTTCCTTCACGATTTTGGCGTCATTTGCAAACAAGTTGGCATAGCTGCTATCTATTCCATTCATATAATTTGTGTACAAGAGGAACATTACAAGTGCCAGAACTACTGAACCGTGTGGTAGTACTCCTAGTTACTTAACTCTAGTCTGAATTTTCACCTCACTACTGCCCTCGTACGTCTATCACTTAAAAAGAATCTTACCCTTATCAGTGTATTCCCTCCAAGGCCTGCATTTTCCAACTCTTATCAATCTTTGCTATGGCAATTTGCCAAAAGCCTTTCCCAGGTATACACAATTGAC
>NC_134802.1:12648280-12655780 GCF_046742065.1 Oratosquilla oratoria | reverse complement strand
TTTACATGGACAGCTGATTGCAATGAATTACAGTGGCAAAACACGAGGCCAACGGAAATCTTTCGGTTCATAACGAGGTCGGGTGCAAAAAATGAAAAATAAATAAAGAAATAAACAGACACGGACTGGCAAACAAACAAGCCGACGACGAATTAGCCAACATGCTTCTCCTGTACATGGCCATTGACCCATAATTACTGTCGATGACGGAGATGAAGAAAGAAATACCGTACGTTTCGTTCTTATTAATACAAAAATATCGAAATGAAAGGACTTGCAGTTTCTCTTCAGGAATGCGTTCGTTTCAAGACGAGATATGCACTTGGATCATCCAGATCTAGGAATTCAGAAATATTTCAGGACCAAGGGTTACAAAGGATTACAAAGGATTACAAAGGAGGAGCATGTCGACAGGAGACCTTTTGGTCCAAAACTAGGTCGAATGAAAAAAATATATATAATAGTGATAAATGAATAAATATTATAATATAAATAATAGTAAATAAAAGAAATAAATAGGTAAAGTTAAATAATAAACAAACAGGTAAATAGTAAATGATAATAGACAGATAAATAGTAATAAATAATAATCAAGGAAATAATAATGAGCAGACAAATAACAATCAAATGAATAAACAATATAAAATAAATGGCAGGCATTACAGCATCTTGCTTTGGTGTTTATCTAAACGAATCTTAAAGCTTCGAACTGAACTACATTGCACTGCCTCTGCAGGAAGTTACTCGTATAGTGAGCGCAATTTAGTACGTATTTTGTTTAATACACATTGAATTCAAAAGAAATTATGTATGGATGATTAGCTCGAGTAAGTCAGTCTGCTTAAAACCTAAACCCAGTTGATTCAGTGGAAATTTTATGAAAGCCCCAGAGCGGTAACCAGATTTTTTTCGGTTTCTATTTCATGTTAATATTCGTTTTTCTATTCAGCCATGATGAAAACTTTCATCATAAAAAGTATTAGTGGATAAAGTTGAAAAAACCTAGTAACTCGTGATGAATTAGCAACACATGCTTTCACTTATCTTACGTGTTTAGGACCGTACTAAAAAAAAGAAAAAAAAGAATGGTCTATCAGTACATGGTGATGGGGTATCAAACTGTCGATTAAATATTTGTTTATTTCATCGCTTCTAATTTAACCCCCGTTCATCAGAATATTGTGTCTCGCAGCAAGCAGCAAATTTCGAAACGACCGTCAGTCGTTCAGTGTAATTTATTTTACGGCCCGTAACCCCTCTCAGGACGGGACCTCGTCTTCAGATGAATAGAATTGTCTGGTGGCGGCGGTTGCCAGAATAAAATATCTGAAATACGTCATTAGAGTGAAAGGTTAAGTAAGACATTGCCATCAAATCGAGCGGAAACCTGACTCTTCATTTAACCAACGCAGAGGCACCACGTCTTTGTTCTCGAAGTGGCGAGGCCTCTACGGAACTGTTACCCACCATACCATGTATAAATGACAACAGGCGTTCTGGTGGAAGTGAGAAATACGTTACTGGAGTGGCATTATTTAGCGAAATGGCACCACTGCTATGGAAGAACATTGCAAGGTCTGTAATTTGCAACCGCCAGTCACGTTTCCGTCGTCTTCGTCCTTCTTATTTTACAGCTGATTTTAAGGGTCTGTTAATTAAATTGCTTTTACATTCTTCCCCCGTCTTCTGCAGCTACCTGCAGTTCCTCGTCTTTCCTCCCCCGAGGTGGATGTCTTTTATACCCATGTATGGGCCACATGAATATCGGATATACCAAGGTGGATAGTTTCCGTCCCCCCTTTTGCTTTGAAGAGGAGGTCAAGGATTCCCACTCCTCCCCTTTCTCTTTCACCGCCTTCCTCCCTACTTCCTCCCCTCTCTTCCTCTTCTCTTCCTCCTACTCCCCTCTACCATCCTCCTCCTCCTCCTCCTCCTCCTCCTCCTCCCCCCTCTTCCTCGCTCCTTCCTACACCTCCCCTTCTTCATCTTCCTCTTTAGAAGTCTGGGCAACGAACTAAACTTTGCCATAACGTTGGTTAGCAGTGCAACAAAGTCTTGTTTGTATGCATAACAAAAAAAAATTATGTGTATGGATTGTATATCACGCTGTGTTTATATATGTTGCTGGTGCCTTTTTTTTTGGGGGGGGGGAAGAGTTAGGATGTTCACACGCATGTCGCAGTCCTACGAAACAGACTTTGAAAGAAATCTTTTCTTACTCCCATCCGCAAAGTCCATCAATATCCTCAGTTTTACCCGGGAGTGCAGCCCCCAATAGGCTGGCATTCGGTCTTCGGGCCCGAAATGTCTCTGTAGTACCTTTCACTTTTTTCTGGCAACTGATGTCTGCTCACTCACACAACTTAGACGTCTTTTGTTCTATGAGAAGTGAAGGAGACCGTTGCTGGGTGCTTTAGGGCCGTGGATATCTGGTCAGTTGAATCCTAGTAAATAATTAATCGATATCTTGCATTTTCTAAACTCGATATGTTGAAGTGCATTTTGTGCACTGAATAATG
This sequence comes from Oratosquilla oratoria, assembly GCF_046742065.1. Taxonomy (NCBI): domain Eukaryota; kingdom Metazoa; phylum Arthropoda; class Malacostraca; order Stomatopoda; family Squillidae; genus Oratosquilla; species Oratosquilla oratoria. The sequence goes on along the minus strand of NC_134802.1, from coordinate 12,653,261 downwards.
ATTTGGCTGGGAGCGTTGGGATAATATGGAGAATGTACGCTTTTGAGCTCTCGAAACGAACGGTTGTTGTCCAGCTCGTCCAACGTATCACGACACTACTTTTCTTTTTAATATATTTGACCTTGAAACATTAACCACTGACCTCTCGTTAAAGATACGGGGTATGAATGGTTGCATAAATTGCAGTGTCTGACCTAGGTTCAAATGTCTCGTATTGGTAATAGTTAAAGGACATCACAATTTTAAGACAAAATTTTCCTAATTGACTTTTAGATTATACATCAAGAAATAGATTGAATTTGTTTTTCCGTCGTCTTGTAGTTTTCTTACGTTTTTATCGGCATTTTTATTTCACCTAAACGAGTCGTGTGCAAGAAAAGTTGGGAATAGTGATCACCATGTTGATGACGTATTGCCGTGAATCCAAAAACAAAGCCACAATCGTTTTTGTGCACTTACAGTACATAAGACGTGCAGAACTGAGCTGTGAATCTTTCGCTAATGTCTGTAATTTTAATTGTAATGGAATTGCCATTGTAATTAAGTACAAGTACTTGATGCGATAAAGAAAAATCCTGTCAGATTCGTGAAGCACAAAAGTTTGTAGTTTTCATTTATACGAATGGATGAGCACACAGTTAAAAAGTGGGATTCTATATAGAAAAAACGATTTTTTTTTCATTTATGTATAGGACATCACTGCTTTTATCACAGAATTGCAAAAAAAAAGAACATGTACTTTATGAATAACTTGAATAAGTAATATTCTCTATGCTGCAAATGCAAAAGACTATCCATATATTTCTCATCAGTAATAAAATAAATTTAATGCAGAATGTATAGGTCATTAAGCCTTATCCCTTGTTCTATATTAATAATATACTCGGTAGTTTTATTACAAAATAACATAACTTCATTTATCCAATATTATCACAAAGTTTGCTAGAATTTATATGCATTATATAACTTTTAATTAAATACAATGTACTTATTTGTACTTGAATGTACTTAGTATTTTTCAAGTATTTTGGGTCAAAGTACAAGTAGGCCTACAAGTACCATTGAATTTTCAAACTCCAAGTACGAGTACATGAAAATCTGTGCTTAAGTCCGAGCACAAGTACAAGCACATGTACTTGGGCCTAACCCTGATGCCATAGCTTCATCATGTTCCTGGCTATGCACATGTATGCCGTTAGGCCTGGGCCTACTACATGATGTACATGTAGGCTAGATCTGTTTAATGTATCACTATGAGAAGAATGTAAACAATCGTGGTTGCCAGGGTCACAGTTATCCAAGTTTTACTGAACCATGAGGTTCTGCCAGACTGAATAAAGAGCCTTGGACATTCGGAGTCTGAACTTGAGTAATTCCCATCGCTGATGTCCCTGCATGTGGGACCCTCGCAACCCAGGCATAATCTCCCATTCCTGAAGTTCATCCCTTGTGAGATCAACAGAGTCTGACCAGTTACTTTCGCTCGAAGTAGAAGAATTTTCATTATCACTCTCCAAGAAAATTTCCGTTTGTGTGGAGTCCATGGCGGACTCCACAACACAATGCACTACGTCATCAACGGAAGATAGCGCTAGCAACATTTTTTTTTTTTTTTTTTTTTTTTTTTTTTGCAGCGATGGCTTTCGGCGCAGAATAGAGATAAAAAGCAGCTAGGTATCATCAAATAACGGGACAGATTGTAAAAAATAATAGTTTTTGGATGTGATTTACCATACATTTATGCTGTGTACTTATCCTTTAACAAAGTCGAGAGATCCATCAACTGCCGGGTTCCCCAATGTACGTTTATCCAAATTGCAGTGGATGAAGCTGTGAGGTCTGACAAAACACACACACACACACACACACACACACACACACACACACACACACACACACACACACACACACACACACAGACACACACACACACACACACCGTTTGATGGACGAGGCCTTGAATTTTTCAACTCTTGAAGGCTTATTGAGCAACCACTAACGACTTCCGTTCAATCAGCCAAAAAGCTTTCATAGCTGATGCTTGAGGGAGATTGGGCAACAACTCCCGGGGCATTGATCGCGGTTAAGTGGTTGCATCGGCTGCCGGTTTCGGGATTGATACTATGCGTGACGTATTCCCATTCCTGGGCCACTTGAGTGAATCGGGAGTTGGGATGGGAGTCGAAGGGGCTCTCTTTTTATTATTAATCAGCATGAAGAGCCCGAGAAATGTTTCTTTGTGAACGTTTTAACGGTAGCCCAACAGGTGAACTAGAATATTTGAGTTGTGTGTGTAGGGGGTGGGGTTGTCGTATCTTTTAGGTTTCCTACTGATTTTATTCAGGATGTCAGGGAACCCGGGCTCGAAAGCATTTCCCTCTTCAGACGAGGACCCATTCTTCATATTCAGAAACTTGTGTAGTTCTTGATTTCTGGTTGTACTTGCGAACACCATAAGAAGCTGTATTTTTCTACATTTTCCCGTGTTTTCTAGCAGAAATTACCGTATTTCAAATTACGTTATTTTAATCGTAGAAATTATGATATTTCTTTTTTCTAATTTCTTCGCCCATGTAATGAGATGACCCACTTATTTTCTTCAGCATATTGCACGTCTTTACCGTGATTATGTGTATTTGTATTTTGGGTGGCACGTAATTCGTAAACATAAGTTTTTAACAATCGTCACGTTTTCCGTTAAGTAAGACGTGTATGTGTGTGAGTGCGTGCGTCCGTGCGTGCGTGCGTGCGCGCGCGCGTAGGCTGACGTTTATGACTGTCTCCAGTATTGTCTCTATTAGCGACATACAGTGCTCTGTGCAGTTGTACATGCCTTCAGAACAAACGAGTTTGAGATTTAAATTTTGCATCAGGAGTAATTAGTCCTCAAGTGGTATGTTGCAGTCCTGTTGTTTACCAAAGTTTGTTCAGCTTAGCATATCTCTTCGTTTAATGTAGAACATATGAAATATATTTCGATAAATAATGAAAAATGGAAAGGTCATCTTCAAGGAACTCGGTATATTTGAATCGGTAGGTTCCTTTATCAATAACATCCCCCTTCTTCCCATTTGCTGAACTGAAACTTGTTGTCTTAGTATCTCTGCTTGTTCATTTACACACACACACACACACATATGGATGCACGCATGCACGTACAGACGCTTGCACAATTTTGGGGAAGAAAAATGTCCTCGATTTGAGGGGTAAATTAAGAAACAAATTGGGAGGAATTCATAAATGCGAACGAGACTGAGAAAAATATTTATAGAACTTGGGCGTGGATAGATAAGGATTTGTGGAAAGAATTTTTTTTTAATACTGACTTAATAAAAAATGTCTAATAACTAAGGACGCCAAAGATGTGCCAAGGAAAAATCTGAACAAGAAAGGACTGGAAAAATACCGAAAGGATGGAAATTGTTACACGAGGTTCTGTAGAAAGAGAAGAACTTTGGAAATGGTATTATTGACATATATAAAGACATGCACGTTTGTCATTAGTTAGTAAGAGACACATAATAGAATATATGAATTGACTGCTGATGGAAAATTTTACGAAAAAGCACCAACCCTGGCTGAAATAAAGATTTTTTTCCAACAAATTATCGCAAAAGAAAATGACTTGGTAAAGGAAACATTAGTAACTAAGGCAGCATTGTCGGGTTCTATGACATAAATGTAGAAGCAGAAGTGCAGTTGGCGGACAAGATTCATAACCTAATTTGTGTTCATTAGAGGAAGGAATACCACCACAAGACTTGAAAAAATTAAATATAGTACCAATTCATGAAGGAGGAAACGAGGTAAAACCATCCAGTGTTACTGTCAGTATGGTAGCTAAATTATATGAGAATTGTAAGAGAGATTCGTTAAATATCTTGGAGGAAAAGACATTTTGGTGGAGACCCAAATCGATTTTAGAAATGGAATATCATGTGTATCAATTCTACTAAGTTTTTATTCAAGATTGGTTCATGTGCTACAAATAAGAGAGGTGGACTGTGCATACATAGATTTGGAGAAAACGTTTGATAATAGACTCCCATGGCAATTGGAATATGTTCGATGATTTAAAATAAGCTTCTTGAGTTGATAAAAGAGTTCCTGAAAGACAGATACACGAGAACAGTAGTGAAGAATAAGATGTCAGGATGGAAAGTGGTGACCAGCGGAGTCCCACAGTGATCTGTCATGGCACCTGTAACGTTCTATATATGACATAATGAAAGATATAGCATGCTACACAAACGTGTTTGCAGGTGATTCAAAGATGAGAAGAATGGAAAAATGTCTGAAAAAATACAATATCTTGACAGTATATATGCATAGAGCCAATTGTGAAAAATAAATTTTAATGATAGGAAATGCAAAGTACTGTAAATGAGTAAAAGGTTAAAAGACCACCAGTGGATTGTTCAGTAGAAAGGAATCAATTCCAAAACCAAAAAATAAGAAAGATCAGGGAGTGCTAGTTGCAGATAACCTGTCAGTTGGTAAATATATCAGCAAGATTGAAGGTGAAATGCTCAAAGAATGGCAAGAAGTATGATTTCCATACAGATGCGTTAAATCTTGGAATAGCTTAGAAACTGCTAAAGCCCAAGTTAAATCCACATGTTATTTAAGATTTTATTATGGAAAAAAAAAATAATCTCACGAGTATAACTCCTTTCCTCTATATTACAAATGACCATTCTTGTGAAATGTCCACTTGCAATGCTGTGTAATTTCTACTTATTGCCATTGTTCATTTGTAATCAGTTGTTTATCGCTATTGTGTCCATTTCCATTAAATGTGTACCTCCTTTTTCTGTCTTTGCAGAAGCTATGATGGCAATAACGGGCTGATCGGAGGCGAAACCAGGATGCCGCGCGTGTCATTGCGCCGGGGCCTCCTCTACGTGGCAGCGGCCACCACCTTCTCGCTGCTCCTTGTCACTGTACACAGCCCCACCGGCACGTGGGTGCCTCCCGCCCA
>NC_134802.1:12600780-12640780 GCF_046742065.1 Oratosquilla oratoria | reverse complement strand
GTTAGTGAGAGTGTAGCGTCACCAATATTGGCTCCTCTACTAGTCGCCCTTGCTGGAAGCGGCCAGCCTGAAACGAGTAGTTGGGAGAGAAGGTATGGGAGGTTTTTCAAAAAGGGGAGTCAGAACACACCATTGAGTTTGCTGTGGTATGATTCCCTTGGATACATTTGGAATGAGCACTTCCGTGTTCTGTGCCGACGACTGGTGGTGTCCTCGTCGGAATGTACCTGTCAGAACATAAGTTCACCGCAGTGTATTTACCCTTACGCACACTTAGGATGAACACTTCCGTGCTCATTACTAACGGCTGGTATTATTCCTTATAGTACAGCTATCTTCCAGAAGAATAGCTAGGATATTTAAAGTCAATCCCATGACTGACCTCTGTTTATTAAGAGACAGTGAGAGACAGAGAGTTAGTGAGAGACAAAGATTTGGTGAGACAAAGATTTGTGAGACAGAGTTAGTGAGACACAAAGATTTGGCAAGACAGAGTTAGTGAGAGACAAAGAATTGGTGAGACAAAGTTAGAGACAAAGATTTGGTGAGAGAAAGTGAGAGACAAAGATTTGGCGAGACAGAGTGAGAGACAAAGATTTGGTGAGACAAAATGAGAGACAAAGATTTGGCGAGACAAAGTGAGAGACAAAGATTTGGTGAGACAAAGTTAGTGAGAGACAAAGATTTGGTGAGACAAAGTTAGTGAGAGACAGTAAGAGACAGAGAGTGTTGACTTGTTGATACTACCATCAAGTATTAATTAAACAGTATACAGCGCTGGCCAAAGAATACAATGTCGTATAGTGACCACTAAAAGGACAGTGCAAGGTGCCGGTAAAGTAAGTGTTGGCTGTAGGCCACTGTATAATGTGTTCGCCAAAGAAAACCTTCTATCTGGAATTGGTCAAAGAAAATCTTGGGTGTTGGTCAAAGAATCATCACCAAATGTTTACCTGAAAAGGACAGTTTGAGTGCTATGCCAAGAAGAGGCAACGCCAGACAAATGTCACAAGTGGTACAACGGTAAGAAATGACATCGTTATCTGCTGGCCAGGAAGAGGTAGTTATGGGTGTTGGTCAGGTGTTCATTGTTAGATGTCTGCCAAAGAATGTCAATTATAATTATGTACTTTATTGACCAAATGGGATTGTCATTGTTAATTCTTGTGTACGCTGACCAAGAAAAATACGTATTGCTCAAAAAACAGAATATGTAATTTCTTTGCACGAGCGATACCTTGTCAGATACTATCCGAAGGTGTCCGCCCAAAGGGAGAATGTCATGGGTTTGGCAAGAGGAGGCAGCTTTAGGTGATGGTCGGAGCGAAGCGGCATCGAATGGCGTCCCAGAGGAAGCGTTGCCGGTGCCACATGGCGACACATGAGGAGGCAGCATTAAAACGTAATACCAAGGAGAGTCGGTATTGGGCATTGGCCACAGCGATGCTGTACTACTTGATGATGACAGTCGCCAGGGAGAAGTAGGTGGTAGTGCTAGCCAAATAATTGTGGGCAGGAAAAGACGGGGTTGGTTGGTTGGAGTTTTTGTTAACAGCCAAATAGATATATAAATTACCATACAGCTTCCAAAGGAACGTACTTCACTAATGTGTTATTTCATATTCTGCCAAACGCCAAGCGACTTCACTCAGTTTGGAAAAAACACATTTAAGGCATTAAAACTGCTTACATAAACATTTAGGCTACGATATCATCCTTTACAAACTTTATCCTGGTGATTCTATATAATTTTTTAAATGACAATGAATCGAAGGACTTCAATGTTAAGTAGGGGGAACAGGTGGTCAATGAGCAAGAATGGGGTAATAAGTCTAAGCCACAGTGTAGCTAAGGAAGAAGTGTGGAGCTGGGGTAGCTAGTTAGTGGTCTAGTTTGATAATGGGGCTCCAGAATCGATAGACGGGCGCTACGACTGCAGAGGAGGAATGTTGCCACGATCGCCCTTCGAGGCGCCGGGTTGCCTTACGCCGCGAATGGACGTGTGAGAGTGAAAAGAGTGAAATAGAGAAAGAGAGAGAGAGAAGGTGGAGGAAGAAGGGTAAAAAAAAGGAAAGGAAAGACGGGGAAGATAACCAGAAAAAAGACCGGGAAAGAGAAAGAAAATCATTTGGAAAGAGAGGAAAAGAGAGGAAAGAAAAGTATGGAAACAAGAAAGAAAGAGAATGGCGTTAGAGCGCGCGATGGGAGAGAGTCGTTACTCACCCTACAATACAAATATTTGATAATATGTACGATTATAAAAATGTATCGTTGAAATTTAGAAGACTGATATTCCGAAATAAAACCGTTTTTAATGACTATAATTGCTGGCGTTCTGGCAACATCCACATTTTTCATTTTGTCTTAAATAGTGAACCTCAAGCTCAAATTAAACAAACATAATATAAACGAAATATAAAAAGTACATCTAGAAACCATGGAGAATGATCCATTCTCACAAACACACACACACACACACACACACACACACACACACACACACACACACACACACACACACGGCTTGGTGGCGGATTGGTAAAGCACTGGCCTCACAAGCCAGAGAACCGGGGTTCGATTCCCCGGCCGGGCGGAGATAAGTTGGGTTTGTCTCCTTTCACCTGTAACCGCTGTTCACCTAGCAGCGAGTAGGTACGGGACGTTAGTCAAGGAGTTGTGACCTTGCTGTCCCGGTGTGTGGTGTGTGAGTGGTCTCAGACCTACCCAGAGATCGGCAAATAATGAGCTCTGAGCTCACTGCCGTAGGGTGGTGTCTGGCTGTCTCGGCAGAGACTGCAGCAGATCCGAGGTGAATACACACACACACACACACACACACACACACACACACACACATCCTGTAAAAAGCGTTCGTTTGTTAAAATATATATCTATACATAAAAGGTGTACGAATAAGAAATAAAATTCTTTTACGTAAATAAAATCACGGTTGAATACTCAGCATACTACACAAATAGTGAGAGAAAGAGAGAGAGTAGGGGAGAGAGAAGAGTAGGGGAGAAAGAAGAGTAGGGGAGAGAGAAGAGTAGGGGAGAGAGAAGAGTAGGGATGAGAGAAGAGTAGGGGAGAGAGAAGAGTAGGGGAGAGAGAAGAGTAGGGGGAGAGAGAGAGAATAGGGGAGAGAGTAGTGGAGAGAGAGCGTAACTTAGTGTAGTGGAGAAAGAGTAGTGATGGAGAGAGAGTAGGGATAGAGAGTAATGGAAAGAGAGAGAGGAGAGAGAGTAGGGGTGAGAGAGTGAGTAGGGGAGAAAGAGAGAGAGAGAGAGAGAGAAGGGGAGAGGGAAAGGGAGTGAGATTGAGAGTAGAAAGAAAAAGAGAGCAGGGGAGAGAAAGAGAAAAAAAGAGCAGGAGAGAGAGATTGGTGTGAGAGAAGGATAGATAATTAGAGAGAGGGAGAAAGAGAATGAGAGAGAGAGACGGAGAGAGAAGTTGGGGGGGTGGGGGTGGCAGGGAGTGATGTCGATAAGAGATTAAGGTGGGATCCCATCCAGCTGCTGCAGGCCTGTCCTCCTCCTCCTACTCCTCCTCCTCCTCTTCCTCCTCCTCCTCCTCCTCCTCCTCCTCCTCCTCCTCCAACGTCCTACCCCGACCCCCACCCCTTGCAGCGCTCCGCCACATTGTCGGAACCGAGCAGAGGCGGGCGTGCATGCCGACAGGAGACCTTTTGGTCCATATCAAGGTCGGATGCGAAAAAAATTGTTATAATGATAAATAGATAAATAAATAAATGAATGAATAAAAACTATAATAAATAAAATAAATGCATAAGTATAGTTGAATAGCAAACAAACAGGTAAATAGTAAATAATAGATTCACATATAACTAATAATAAATTAGAACCAAGCAAATGATAATAAAAACAAATGATAATAAAACAAATAAACAAATAATATAAAATAAATAACAGTCATTACAGCATCTTGCTTAGGTCATTATCTAAATGATTCTTAAAGCTTCGAACTGAACTATATTGCACTGCCTCTGCAGGACGTTTATTCCATTCATTAACTACACGGTTGGCGAAGTTGTTTCTACCCACTTCCAAATTAAATCTATTATCTGACTGAGATCTTTGTTTCTTGTATGATTCTCATTCAGTATGAAAATTTTGTCACTTTTGATGTTATCAATTCCCTTTAGAATCTTAAAGACCTGTATCAAGTCACCTCTGAGTCTACGCTTTTTTGGGGGTAAACAGATTCATATGTTTTAGACGATTTTCGTATGATTTACTTTTTTATATTTGGAATATGTTTTGTGGCTCGCCGTTGTATTTTTTCCAATCTGTCAATGTCTTTAATGAGATTCGGTGACTATACGGAAACAACATATTCCAAATGTGGACAAACTAACGATTTATATAGCTTGTTAATGAGTGATGGACTTTTGACGGGAAAAAAAAAAAAACGCGCAATCAGTCCTAGAATCTTAGTTGCTTTCTTAGAGGCTGAAATACACTGCTTGGATGATTTGAGATCGTTACTGATAATTACGCCGAGATCCTTTTCACAATCCACTTTTGTTAACGAACTTCCAAATAATTTGTAATCGTATTTACTGTTATTTTTACCTATGTGTATTACCTTGTATTTACTTGTGTTAAATTTCATTAGCCACTTTTCAGACCATTGCTATAACTTACCTAAATCTTCTTGAATATCTAATTGGTTTAAGTGATCATTTGCCATTTCACACAGTTTTGTATCATCAGCAAATTTTGAAACAATATATTTTAGTCCGCGGTCTATATCATATATATTCTATGAATAGAAGTGGCCCAAGAACGGAACCTTGAGGAACTCCACTCGAAAAAAATTCCATCTAGAAGTTTTTCCATTTAAAACAACTCTGTTTTCGATCATTCAACCAATTACTAATCCAACTTAATAGGCTACCACTTATTCCACGTGAAGCTAATTTAGTTAGTAGTCTTTCGTGGGGAACGGTATCAAAAGCTTTTGCAAAGTCTAGATATATCTATATTGTTTCTTTTGTCATAATTCGAGATGACTGTGTTGTAAAATTCGAGTAAGTTACGCAAGAACGTTTCCGTCTGAAACCATGCTGACTGTTATGTATCAAACAGTTACTTTCTAAATGATGTTCGATAGCATCTCTGATAATAGTTTCCATCATTTTCCTACGATTGAAATCAAACTTATAGGCCTGTAGTTATTTGGTTTCTTTTTTCACCTTTTTTGAATATGGGAGTAATGTTAGCTAGCTTCCATTCTCTTGGGACATCTCCGGATATGATGGGTTTCTTGAAAATAATTTGTAATAGACCAACAATCTTATGTGAACCTGACATCTTAGAGGAGGGAGTCGTTGCTGTGGAGAAGTGACGCCATATTTCCTTTTCCTCCTCCTCCACCTCCTCGTCCTCGTCCTCGTCCTCCTCGTCCACCTTCTCCTTCTCTACATCCTCATCCTTATCCTTCTCAGCCTCCTCGTCCATCTCCAGATAATAATGCCATCTGCTATTTTCAAGGGCGTGATAAGAAATGAAGCGAACATCTGTCTCTGTCTCTATCTATCTATCTCTATTTCCCCCCAATATTTAGAAATCTGTATACTCTACTTGGGTGGTGGGAGGAGTGGAGGGGGGACCCTCGCGTGCCCCTTCGTCATCAAAGTCGCAAGATGGGGATCCTGCTGGCAAGACATGTGTCATGTTGGAATATTGGAGAGAGAGAGGGGGGGGAGGGATATAGCTACAGGAGACTGTTCCTCCAATGACGATACTTATAACTTAACGAAATGCCGAGGAAGGTGGAACATCCTTTCAGAGCATAAATGGGTGGATCATCTTTCTATAGCCAAGTAGAATCGTCTTTTTTTTTTTTTTTTTTATAAAACTATCAGGTACACCCACACCATCACATATTCTTGACAAAATTGTGGATACAAGACTTTCATACAAGTTTTTTCACCTCAGAAAAATAAAGGTTGCGTGGATCAGATTTTTGCTGTAAGGCAGGTATGTGAGAAAGCTGTGGGGAAAGGAAAGATGCTTTATAGGGCTCGGGAAAGGCTTAAGACACACAGGAAGGCACTGTGGGACGTTTTGCAGATATATGGAATTCAGGGAAAGCTGTTCAGGTCAGTCAAGATTTTTTACCAGGAAAATACGAACATCATAACGACATGCCAAGATACCCGTCGCCTCCCCATCTTAGAAGCACAATTAATCAAAGATATGAACCCTAGTTTGAACATCCAGATGTCCGACCTGTTAGCGCTACCGCATAAGGAGGAACTATGTTGCCGGGCAAAACCAACACGAGCACAGGGAGAGATCACCCGATCGGACAAACCAATCAACACCAAGAACGAGAACACAACACAATTAGTCCATTCCCTAAATGCCATCCAAATGACATTTTCAGTTCAGTAGCAACACTAACATAGAAACACCCACTATACCAAGCCAATGAAGAAGACTCAAGAGGCTCGAAATCGCAATCTGTCAGCACAGATGACCTACGGAGAAATCATCTCAGATCTCAATAAGATAAGACCACGAAAAGACTAGAAGAAAATGTCTTAAAGAAAATACAAAAAAACAGAACAAGCAATTTCATTTAACTCTACTTGTTTCAGAGAACGTCTCCTGCCCGTTTACACACACACACACACACACACACACACACACACACACACACATATATATATATATATATATATATATATATATATATACATATATATATAATATATATATATGTGTGTGTGTGTGTGTGTGTGTGTGTGTGTGTGTGTGTGTGTGTGTGTGTGTGTGTGTGTGTGATATATATATATATATATATATATATATATATGTATGTATATATATATGTAATGTATATGTATGTATGTATATGTATATATACATGTATGTATATGTATATATATGTATGTATATGTATATATATGTATGTATATGTATATGTATATATGTGTATGTATATATGTATATGTATATATATGTATGTATATATGTATATGTATATATATGTATGTATGTATATGTATAAATATATGTATGTCCACTGCTGAACAAAGGCCCTTCATAGCATTCCATAATTCACACAACCGCACCATCCTCTGCCACGTCACTCCTGCGAGCTTCTTGATCTCGTCTCTCCATCTTCTGTCTGATCTCCCTCTTCCTTGCTTCCTATCTCGCGGCGTCCACTCAGTAACACATTTGCTCCATCGCTCATCAGTCGTTCGCACTAACTTACATGCCCAATTCCACTTCTTCTCTTTTACAGCCACCACAATATCTTTCACTCTAGTCTGCTTTCTCACCCAACTTGCTCTCTTTCATTCTCTTAGCGTTATTCCCATCACTGAGATCTCTATTCTCCTCTGCACTGTCCTTCGTCAGTTTCCAAGTCTCATACCCGTTGATTATTGCTGGCAGAATGCATTGATTGTAAACTTTACGTTTCAAACATAAAGGTAGAGAGCCTCTCAGGAATTTATTATACTTACCAAACACTTTCCAACCAATTGCAATACGTCTTTTTATTTCATTGTCATGATGTTTCGTCACTTTCACCATCTGCCCTAAATAATTATACTCTTCAATTTCAAGACTCTCACCATCAATTACAATTTCTTTACTTTGATCTTTCGTGTTGAGCAGTACTTTGGTTTTACTCTTCATTTTTAAACCTACTTTGAGACTTTCCTTGTTTAGATCACTCAGCATATCTTGCAAGTCTTCTACTCTCTCTGAAATAAGAACAATGTCATCTGCAAATCTTAGGTGGTTCAAATATTCGCCATTAATCTTTAAACCTTTCTTTTCCTAACTCAACCTTCTGAAAATATCTTCCAAGCAAGCTGTAAATAGTTTGGGTGAAATTGTATCCCCTTGTCGTACTCCTTTCTCGATCTTGATCTTTTCTGTATCTCTATGTAGTCGAATTATAGCGGTACCTTTCGCATAAATATTTTCTAAAACTCTTACGATCTCTTCGTTTGTACCCTGCTTGCGTAGCGAGTTCAGTATTGCTATTTGTTCTACCGAGTCAAAGGCCTTCTCGTAATTTACAAAAGCTAAACACAGAGGTATATTGTATTCTGTCGTTTTTTTGATTAGTTGGTTTATCGCCTGCAAATGATCTATATTCGAATATCCGCTCCTAAAGCCTGCCTGTTCTCTCAGCTGGTTTCCATCTAAAACTCGACTTAGTCTATTTCTAAGGATCTTGGAGAATACTTTATATACATTTGATAGCAAGCTAATTGGTCGATAGTTACTAAGGTCCTTCTGGTCTCCTTTTTTATGAAGCTAAATCACACTAGCATTACACCACACATCATGAACGCTTTCTTGACGTAGGCACTGGGTGTACAACTGAGCTAATTTAGTGTGAACTAATTTACATGCGTCTTTCAACAGATCTAAAAGAAACTCGCTGATGTGTGCCGAATAAAAGAAGATTTTATATTTCGGCTATCAACTGTAGCCCTCTTCAGGAAAGTACATAGGACACAGGACAAAGGTGATTTATAAGCTACAGAAACACAGGAAAGAGAGGAAACGTGGACTGATGGTATTACTCCATCACCACATCTTACCCCGCGTCTGAGTAATGCCATCAGTCCACGTTCCCTCTCTTTTCTGTGTTTCTGTAGCTTATAAGTCCCATTTGACCTCTGTCTTATTTACTTTCCTGAAGAGGGCTACAGTTGATAGCCGAAATATAGAATCTTCTTTCATTCGAAGTTTATTCTCTCTATGTGATTTTTGTGATTATATATATATATATATATATATATATATATATAATATGTGTGTGTGTGTGTGTGTGTGTGTGTGTGTGTGTGTGTGTGTGTATGTGTGTGTGTGTTTATGATAATGAAGCGACGCGCTCGTAATTGATGTTGCCGATAATGACTATGACTTTGACGGTGATGATATTGATTGTTGAAATTGTTTAGAGTGTAAACTAGTGTTAGATTTATATGTAAAGTACTGTTCGAATTATAGTCTTGTCTGTATTTTTATTATATATATATTTTATAGAGACGTGTACATAGGTATATCTTCATGTATGTATTCGTGTCTACACGCTCGCGTGTTCACGTTCATGCTTGTGTCTGTATTATTGTGTGCTGGGGATAAATATGTGTGCGCGTGAATACGCGCTTAAATGCGTATATGTGCTTACGTGTGTTTGTATGTGCATGTGTGTGTATTCACCTTTGTTTCTTTACCTAATCGTGTTATACAAGATAGTAACAACACTTTTAAGGCCCTCTCTTGCTCGCCCATTAGTTATCATAACCAGCTCAAAATCCATGTATGGTATTGATCTGATCTTGTTTTTCAAATTATTATACATAAATTGTGCGCATGTGTGTGTGTGCATATGCGCGTGTGCTCATCTGTGTATGTGCGTTTTTGTGTGTGTGTGTGTGTATTCACTTGGTCTTTGGTCTTTGGATCACGTGTTCGACTCGTGATCAACAGCTATTTCCCTCCTGGAAGAGAGCTCAGACCTCGTAGGTCCGATCTATGGGTAATGCTATGACCTTGCACACACACACACACCCAACTCCCCGCCCACGAGAGTCAGAGTAACGACCCGAAGCGCAGCGGTACCGAAATAATTTCGGCCCTGGGCAGGATTCGAACCAGGAACTCCAGGCCACTATCGTGGCAGTTCAGTGCTCTACCAACTGCGCCACCGAGTCGTGTGTGTGTGTGTGTGTGTGTGTGTGTGTGTGTGTGTGTGTGTGTGTGTGTGTGTGTGTGTGTGTGTGTGTGTGTGTGTGTATAATTCACCATTGTTCTGAATCACGCGTTGGACTCGTGATCGACAAATATTACTTTCCTGGAAGAGCTGAGAGCTCGTATATGACCGATCTATGGGTAATGCTGTGATCTTATACGCATACAAACCCCCTACTCCACGCCCACGAGAGTTGAAGTAACAACTCACAGCGAAGCGATACTGAAATAATTTCAGCCTTGGGCGGGATTCGAACCAGGACCGCCATTAAGTCCGTGTGTGTGTGTGTGTGTGTGTGTGTGTGTGTGTGTGTGTGTGCGTGTGTGTGTGTGTGTGTGTGTGTGTGTGTGTGTGTGTGTGTGTGTGTGTGTGTGTGCGTGTGCGTCGTTTCACAGGTGAAGACGAGTTGCTCCAGGATGCTCCCATACTGCTCTGCGAGGAGAGGGCTGGTGGCAGGGTTAAGATCGCTTGGTGGCAGCCAGAATAATCGTCTAAAGTCGCTAAACAGTGTGAAAGAGGTGATCTGCTACTGTAACCAAATCTAAACTATACAGGTATATAAGAAGTAATTTTTATCTCCTTTTGATTGATAAGGTAAGCCAGTTATTATTTAATAATGAGTGGAAGCAAACGCCATGACGGTACAAGCATTAATCCTCCAGCCCTGGCAAGCTGCTAGACAGATTTGTTTGACACGACTGCGTCCATTGTGGACCATCGCACTGCCTCTTCCCATCAGATTTGTCTCTCGGAAATGACCTTATGAGCAGGGTCATCGCCCGGGAGTTGAGCCATGAGACCCGAGATCTTTGTCAGGTGATGAGGAGGTTGTGTACGTGTCAGATGTCGGCACCATCGCATTCGTCCAGGTTTGAAACACAACCTCTCCAGGGGTACCCCATCATTCTCCACAGACTTTGTTCCGCGACATTAAAACCTCGGTAAGGGTCCGATTCTCCCTAAAGCTAGACATCACTTAGCGTGAGTCACCTCGCACGCGATGTGTGTAAAAGGACAAAGAGATTGGGTACGTCAGAAAAAAATAATGAGGAGGAGGAATGGGAGGAGGCAACGTGGGTGAAGATCCTGAGGCGCCTGGAGGACGAAAAGTGCGCCAAGTGATCAGAGAAAACGCCACGAGGCTGAGCATCTGGGCGGCCACGACCGCCGCGCCGCTTGACAATGGAAGCTGGGTTTGTGGTCTTCGAGTCACTTCTTGAGCAGTTTGTGCTCAAGTATGTGGCACTGGTTCCACATCTGAAAAAAGAAACATTGGTCAATCTGGACGAGAGCGCTAATACATTATCTAGGGGTCAATTCGTTGGCAACGGAGAAGGCAAGCCAAAGCTTTGCAACATGAAGGCCGTATAGTATTATTGCAGTTGCAGAGGATACTGTAACGTCAGGAGGAGGAGAGGGACAATGCAGCCGCCGGAGGAGGAGAGGAACAGTCAAAGGGGCGCTATTGCCAATCCCGGCTCGCCCCGCCCCTCCCGTGTCAGGCGCTGAAACCAATTGTCATCCGCCCCGAGATCCCTGGGACCTGCCACTCGCATTCCCACGTAATTAGCACCGACGGGGCCCGCTCGGTTCCCGCGAACACGCACTCCAGCACGGCCCAGCTCAAGCTGTCCATCCCTCTCAGGAGAAGTAACCGCACATCATCGGTCCGGCATTCACTCTTGTTTCTTTATAGCTATGGTGTTCCTTTGATACCCAGTGCCCAGCCCCTCACCTCTTCCCCATTTCCTCGCATCTGTCTGATTCGACTTCACATCCTACTGGTTTGACCCCGCCCGTGGTTTCGTCCTCACCTGTCCTTCTCCGTATCCCCGGTCTGAGTTGGAGGAAAGTCTCCGGAATATTCTCTCCTCATTCCAGTACGATCCTTGCCACTCTCAGGGTCTTTGCCTCGTTTCAGTCATCATGTAGCCCATTATTCAAACAACTAGTCCATCTCTCTCTCTCTCTCTCTCTCTCTCTCTCTCTCTCTCTCTCTCTCTCTCTCTCTCTCTCTCTCTCTCTCTCTCTCTCTCTCTCTCTCTCTCTCTCTGTCTCCCTCTCCCCCTCCCCCTCCCCCTCCCTCTCCCCCGATTCGGTTTTGTCCTCTCCAGATATCCGTTCCAAATTTTCCTGCTGCTGCAGTGGTGTGATCCCAACATGTTAGTAGCAGCCGAAGTGAAGTGCAACACACACACACACACACACACACACACACACACACACACACACACACACACACACACACACACACACACACACACACACACACACACAAGGCTAATAGATATAATACAAGAAAGAGATGGATGGACTGATTGTGCATTTCTAGACCCGAAAAAAGCTTTTGACAAGGTGCCACATAAGAAGTTGCTTAAGAAATTAGAAACTGAAGGAGGAATACAGGGCAAACTGCTGAAATGGATGGAAGACATTTGCAAGAAAGAAAAATGAGAATGGTGATAAGAGACAAATACCCTAATTGGGATGAAGTGATAAGTGGTGTTCCACAAGGAACAGTTCTGGCCCCAATAATGTTGCTATATATATATATATTAATGATATGGATGAAGGAATTGAAAGTTATATGAGCTTCTTTGCGGATGATGCAAAACTGTTGAAAAAACTAAACACTGAAGAAGATTGTGAGTCACTACAGAGTGATCTCAATAAAGTACGGGAATGGAGTAGGAAGTGGGAGATGGAGTTCAATACTAAGGAGTGTAGTATAATGGAATTTGGAAAAAGCAAAAACAGAATAACAGGATCATATAAATTGGGAGAAGAAGGAATAAAAAAAGTAGAAAATGAGAAGGACCTGGGAGTCATTATTATGAATAATATGTCACCTGAGAAACATATAAACAAGATTTTTGGAGAAACTTATAATTTAATAAGAACAATCAAAGTGGCATTTACATACCTGGATGAAGAAATGGTAAAGAAAATACAAATCATTTTGATAAGACCAAGATTGGAATATGCAGCAAGGATGTGGTCACCAAGTACAAAAAAAATGTATAACAAAACTTGAAAGAATACAAAGAGCAATTACAAAATTGGCACCAACACTCTCAAAACTATCATATGAAGAGAGACTATCAAAACTTGAGCTACAGACATTAGAGCAAAGAAGAGAGAGAGGAGATTTGATAACTATTTATAGAATCATGAAAGGCATAGAAACTATTAATAGAGAGGATCTAATATAATGGGATGATAGAAATACAAGAGGACACCGGAAGAAAATCAAGAAAGACAGTTATAGAAGAGATCTGAAAAATAACAGCTTTCCCCACAGAGCAATAGACATTTGGAACAAGTTAGATGAGAAAGTGGTGTGTGCAAAAACAATACATGATAAAATGAGATATGAAGACGGGACTATACGAGCATAGCTCCCCTTCCCGTAAAATACAACTAGGTAAATACACATACTAACATGCTGGTGAAATGGTAGTGCTTCGGAGTTCCACCCTTGAGGTCCCTAGATGAAGACCTGTTCACAGCTTGGAAAACTTCCGCTGATACTACACAAATGTGTGTGCGTATGTGTGTAATTGCCTAGTTGTATTTACCTAGTTATATTATACGGGACGGGACTCCACGAGCATAGCTCCCCTTCCCGTAAAATACAACTAGGTAAATACACATACTAACATGCTGGTGAAATGGTAGTGCTTCGGAGTTCCACCCTTGAGGTCCCTAGATGGAGACCTGTTCACAGCTTGGAAAACTTCCGCTGATACTACACAGATGTGTGTGCGTATGTGTGTAATTGCCTAGTTGTATTTACCTAGTTATATTATACGGGAAGGGACCTATGCTCATGGTGACCCTTCTTTGTATCTTTCAGCATCAAGTTTTTTCTTAAAATCCTGAATAGTGTATTGCACACACTTTCATTATCTAGATTATTCCAGATATCCAGCATCATGTGTGGGAAGCTATTTTTTTCAAAACTCTTCTACTGTATAGTTATCCTTTTTGAGTTTCTTTTCGTTTCCTCTTGTTTTCCCATTGTCACTTTTAAGTAAATCATTCCTATCAAGGATTTCCATTCCTTTCATGATTCTTTAGTCAGTAGATCACCTCTTTCTCTTCTCTGCTCCAGTGTTGGTAGTTCCAATTTGGATAATCTTTGTTCGTATGTTAATTTGGAAAGAGCTGGTGACAACTTTGTCATTGCTCTCTGTATTCTTTCTAATTTCTTTATATTCTTTTTAGTACTGGGTGTCCACAGTGTTGCTGCGTATTCCAGTTTTGGTCTTATTAATGTAACTAATATTTTTTTAATCATTTATTCATCCAAATAATCAAATGCCACTTTCATTGACCTTAATAGGTTGAAGGTTTCTCCGACTATTTTGTTGATATGTTTGTCCTGTGTCATGTCTTTGCTGATTATTACTCCAAGGTCTCTTTCAGAGTTCTTTTTTTTCACCAATTTTTTTATTTATTTATTTTTTATTCTCGTTTTACTTTTTCCAAACTCCATTATATACTACATTTCTTGATATTGAAGTTCACTTCCCATTTTTGGGTGAGTGTGTGTGTGTGTGTGTGCGTGCGTGCGTGTGTGTCTGTGTGAGAGTGCGTGTGTAACTCTGTGTGTGTGTGTGTGTGTGTGTGTGTGTGTGTGTGTGTGTGTGCGTGCGTGTGTGTGTGTCTGTGTAAGAGTGTGTCTGTAACTCTGTGTGTGTGTGTGTGTGTGTGTGTGTGTGTGTGTGTGTGTGTGTGTGTGTGTGTGAGTTTGTGTGTGTGTGTGTGCGTGTGTGTGTGTCTGTGTGAGAGTGTGTGTGTGTGTGTGTGTGTGTGTGTGTGTGTGTGTGTGTGTGTATTTACTTGTATCTTACGGGAAGGGGAGCAACGCTCGTGGTGTCCCGCCTTTGTATCTCGCAGTGTCTAGTTTGCTCTTAAGTTCATGTATGGTTTTTGCACATTATTGTTTGGCCCAGTTTGTTCCAAGTGTCCACCACTCTGTGTGGAAAACTTTTTTTTTTTCAGATCTCTTCAGTAACTATCCTCTGAGTTTTTTCCATGTCCTCTTGTCCCAGTTTAGTAAGTCCTCTCTATCAAGTGTTTCCGTGCCTTTCATGATTCTATACAAGGTCAGTAGGTCACCTTTCTCTCTGTGTTCCAAAGTCGGTAACTTCAATTTAGCCAGTCTCTCTTCATATGACAAGTTTGAAAGTGCTTGGGCCATTTTCGTGGTTGCTCTCTGAATTCTTTTAATTTTCTTTATATTCTTTTTGGTACTGGGTGACCATAATGTCGGAGCATACTCCATTCTAGGCCTTATTAGGGTGGCTAATGTTTTTTAATCATTTCTTCATCTAAATAGGTAAACACCACTTTTACTGATCGTAGCAAATTATAGGATTCTCAGACAGTTTTGTTTATCTGTTTTGCAAAGGACAAGTCGTTTGAGATGATTACTCCCAGGTCTTTTTCAGATCCCACTTTCTTTACTTCCATAGTTCCAATTGTATAGTGTCCTGAATTTTTTTTTTTTTTTCCGAACTCTATTGTGCTACATTTCTTAATGTTGAAGTCCACTTCCCACTTCTGACTCCATTTACAAACCTTATTTAGGTCTCTGTAGTGATTCGCAGTCGGTTTCGGTTTTCATTTTCCTTAGCAATTTAGCATCGTCTGCAAAGCTCATGTAACATTCCTCATCTTCATCCATGTCATTCACATAAATAGTGAACATTATTGGAGCCAATACAGGTCCCTGCGGAACTCCACTAATCACCTCCTCCCAACCTGAACACTTTTTCTCTGAGTACTACTCACATTTTTCTACCATGCAGGAAGTATGAGCAAGACATCATTCCTAAGTCGATCACTCATTTCCTGCAGACACTACTGTGCACAAATCCATCAGAGAGTGAAACGACTCACTACATCCTTTGGCAGCGATATGGTGTATGCGGTCATCTGTGGAAGGATAAAACCACCAAAGCAACTACTACCATTTGCTGTGAAGTGTCACATTCACAAGTTAAGGAGATAGACACAGCATTTTGTCTTCAAAAGATGGAGCTCTCAAGAGATGACACACCACTACCCACTACCACGAATGTCTTCACCATTCTGGCCCGGGACAGTATTGGCAGGCTTGAGGAGACTGTTAGTGGCGCAGGCACATCGAGTCAATGGAATTGCTGTGTCATTGGAATTGCTGTGTCGATGGAATTGCTGTGTCATTGATGCGACACCACAGAGAGTCATGCCTGCCATCCCCAAATCTAAGAAGAGAAGCATCAGCCCTACACAATAGAGGCTACCCTCCTACAATGCTGGAAAGCGAGTAGGGCCCATCACAAATGCAAACCTTAGATGCTGGCACAACTGAAACTGTTCAAGATGCAAGAGCAAAGAACCTGGGCTGGTTACTGACTAGAATGTCTACTCCTGATGCTCAGCACGTTAGCAGCTGTACAGGCTTCAATATTAAGATCCGCAACGGAATAAGAGTAGTCCAGGACACGGTCAGCTACCTGCCAAATATCAACGCCCTTGCAACTGACCTGTCGACGGTGCATGAAGTGTTAAACCAGACACTCTGCATCATGAAATCGCTGTAATTGAAAGAAACTGTCTGTGTGTTTGATCAGGCACTGTATGCCAAGGCAGCAGAATGTGGAAGCATGATAGGTTAAACAACATCATAATCAAGATGGGGGTGTTCCACACAATCTGTAATTTGCTCTTCATTCTGGGTAAGCGATTCCAGGATGCAGGACTGAGGGATCTGTGTGTGGAGTCAGGCGTGATTGCTGAGGGGTCTGTAGCAGGCGTGATGGAAGGCCGCAAATACAACCGTGCAGTAATACTGCACAAGTTTATCTATGAATCATTGATGAGGCTTGTCTGGAAAGTCTTCCTTCCATGGCTAAAAGTCCATAATCCCAACGAGATTCATCACTTGAAAGAAACCTTGCAGAGCATTGCTACTTTCCATGAATATGTTTCTGAGGCATCACTCGCACACCTCTTGGAGGATACATCGTACCCACGCACCATGAAGCCATTTCAAGTCTACATGGATTCTCTCAGAGATAGACAGGGTCTTTCAGCATTCTGGATGTTCTACTTGGATATGACAGAGATCATGCTGGGACTGATTCGCGCTTCAAGAGAAGGGGATTGGATGATTCACCTTGCATCAGTCGACCAGATGATCGCTTGATGAGGCTGATGCCCAGTCTATTGTTGAGCTCATGTAGACCTGTTTGTTGAATCCATTCAGCCCAGACAACGAAGAGCTGGTCCTCTTGTCAACTGCAACTGTAGCACCACCAGATGTAGCCCATGATCTCCCGCACCAGATACCGTGCTGGAACTTCTCTCCTGCAAGTGTACAAGGTCCTGCAAACTGCCAGAGTGCACACGTCTGGCGAATGACCTCAAGTGCACACATATGTGCAAACTACAGCTGTGTAGCAACCAGCCACGTGAAGACGAGCCTACTACAGAGCTGACAGACTATCTGGACGATAATGTTACTGACTAGTTCTCAGTGATGTAACTTTTAGCTTATATAACGTTAAACGTACATGTAAACTTATTACAGTGGTTTGAAAATTTATTTCTAATAACAAATAAACTTTTTTAAATGCTAATTATTTTTCATAATTTCTTCAATTCTCTTGCATATCTTTGTATCGTTGTACTGTATGTGCAATAATGATAGCAGAAAACAAAAGGAAATTGCACAAGAAATGTTCTGATTTAGTCTGACGTACTGGACAGATATTGTAAATTTCACTGAAAATTTGCTCCAGTTAGGCCAGATATCTACCTGTACACGGTAATATGTAAGTGGGCTAGTGCATGGGGATTTTGCATGCATTTGTTGGCGGTTAATAGATCATGGATAAAACAATAATGACACTACAATGGATTTTACGGGAAAATGTCCCTCAGAAAACACGATATTGGGTGTATCTTTTCAAGAGGTGATAACCACCAATAAGTTACTCCCCTGCAAGTGTTATATCAAAACGTCATCTAGGGATGGCAACTAGAATTTGCCCACCCAGATGGTACTGGTACGTGAAATTTTAGGTCTTGGTCTATGGACTAACAGTGAACATTCTCTCTCTCTCTCTCTCTCTCTCTCTCTCTCTCTCTCTCTCTCTCTCTCTCTCTCTCTCTCTCTCTCTCTCTCTCTCTCTCTCTCTCTTTCTCCCCTTTCTCCCCTTTCTCCCCTTTCTCCTCTCTCTCTCTCCTCTCTCTCTCTCTCCTCTCTCTCTCTCTCCTCTCTCTCTCCTCTCTCTCTCTCTCCTCTCTCTCTCTCTCCTCTCTCTCTCTCTCTCCTCTCTCTCTCTCTCTCTCTCCTCTCTCTCTCTCTCCTCTCTCTCTCTCTCTCTCCTCTCTCTCTCTCTCTCCTCTCTCTCTCTCTCTCTCCTCTCTCTCTCTCTCCTCTCTCTCTCTCTCTCCTCTCTCTCTCCTCTCTCTCTCTCTCTCTCTCTCTCTCTCTCTCTCTCTCTCTCTCTCTCTCTCTCTCTCTCTCTCTCTCTCTCTCTCTCTCTCTCCTCTCTCTCTCTCTCTCCTCTCTCTCTCTCTCTCCTCTCTCTCCTCTCTCTCTCCTCTCTCTCTCCTCTCTCTCTCCTCTCTCTCTCCTCTCTCTCTCTCCTCTCTCTCTCTCTCCTCTCTCTCTCTCTCTCCTCTCTCTCTCTCTCTCTCTCTCTCTCTCTCTCTCTCTCTCTCTCTCTCTCTCTCCTCTCTCTCTCTCTCTCTCTCTCTCTCTCTCTCTCTCTCTCTCTCTCTCTCTCTCAGGACACTCACACAAAGTAACCCGACACGCGACATACTATCTACTACGTCTGTCGGACACACCATTGAGCTTAGTATGTGATTTATTCCACCTCTGCCATGTTTGCATGCAAATACACTGAAACAAGCACACTTGGACACAAGGTTTCGGAAATATATTTACAGACACAAGCACACACACCAGCACACACACACACACCAGCACACATACACACCAGCACACATACACACCAGCACACACACACACACACCAGCACACAAACACACCAGCTCACAAAAGCTCGAGGAGGAAAAAGGAAGAAAAAAAATGTGAGGGTGCTTCAGCAGCCTGTTGTTAACGCCAACACCAGTGCAAATGAGAAATGGCTAGTTTGTTTTATATTCATCTATTCATTTTTTTGTTCATTTATTCGTTTGTTTATTTTCATTATTCTTGTTTATTTTTGCGTGTAGTACGGCGGTCGAAATGATTAATGTACTGGCTAAAACCAATATAGATTGAATGCCTCCTGACGGGCATTCCAGATGACAAGATACTCAACGAAGGTGTTGGTTTTAGTTGCATATCAGGTTTAGCATTTCCGTCAAACTCCTCAGTAACCATAGCTACAGCAACATTCAAGGTACTTATTGTCCAGGATTCCGTTGATTTGCTTTCTGATTCGATGTTGTGGCCTCCACTTCTCTTGATTGTCCGTTAATGGGAACTGCTTCTCTTGTTAGCCACTTTTATCTCAAAAGCCAGCTCCTCCCGGAAGCCACGTGAAAGCGACCCCACAATTTTACGGTCAAGACTGCCGGAGCCCGTAAATTCCAATTTATGGCAGATAAAACCAAGTCGCCTCGGAATTCGAGGAGCGGAGGCACCTGATATTTTGAACAGAAAAGGACTGTTCGACGTAGGAGGCACATTCCAATAGCTTACGAAGCGTATCATTGACGAACCCTCAGGTAGACCACCCCACCCACGCGGTGCACCTTCGGTAACGTCACGCACTGTGTAACTTTGGCCGTGGCAAAGGTCGGAGGATTTTACCCTGGCTCGGGCGGAATTTCGCCTTGAATGGGTGTACCGAACGACCGTAACCCTCTTTAGGTTGGAGTCTACTTCAACAAAATCGTCCAATGTTTGCTACAGCAGAATCTTTAGTCCGCCGCATTATGGAAGGAAATTGTGTAATAAGTGAGGGAGGAAGTAGAGGGCAGTTCGCCGTGGCAGCTGATCATACTTGGCAAGCTTCCATTTCGTTGTCCCCCATAGTTTTCAGGCACGCAAGACTTATCTGATTCAGTATTAAAGGACTGTAAATAATAAATATGATGGTAATAGTAATGGATTATGACGATAATGATTTAATATTCATGCCAGCAGTGATAATGGTTTTTTTTTTTTTTTTTGTAACATTACACCATTAGATTGAAAATTGTATATGAAAAAGTCAATTTACAACATACGTGATCACGTGTAACGGTGTTGCGCTGTGGATAAAGCAAGATGTGTAATATGTCTCTCCGAGCTATTGATTAAATTAATCCCCTTTCCGGGATGAGTGAAATGACTAGCAGTAGCCAGAACTGATGGTCAAGACGAAGCTCCTTTCGGACAGGTAGATTAAAGAAAAAAAAATGGGCTGAAGTTTTATAGTGAATGTTCCGTAAGCAAAGGGTGACGTGGCAGAAATTGGCGTTATCGTGCGACTCATGCCAGAGGTTGGAAGAGGAGGGGCAGGCTTTTGTTCAGAAGTAGAATACAAATGGCTGAAGATTGATCCACCGATTGGCGATTTTATTCGACTGAAAAAGGCCTCCGTCCATCGAAAAATCGTTCATATTGCAGTTCTACCCCCCCCCTTCACTTTAAAGAAATCATCTGGTGAAAAAAAAAAAGTAAAAATGTAAACTACACCCGAGGGACTGATTAAATTGCATCCTCTCTCAGCTTTTTCCGTACGGGATAACACGTGATAACGTGAAAGCGCAACGCCATCCAAGCACAACGAGTCACAAGAAAACGTCTACTATAGTTTCCTGAGTCCTGCAAGCAGCTAAAGTACAGCCCATTTTGTATAACCACAAAACAAATGATAATTTGTTGCTGCCCATGACCCCTTCTCTCTCTCTCTCTCTCTCTCTCTCTCTCTCTCTCTCTCTCTCTCTCTCTCTCTCGCTCTCTCCACTCTCCCCTCCCTCTCCCTTTCTCCCCCACCCACTCTCCCTGTCCCCCTCCCACTCCCCCTCTCCCCCCTCCCTCTCCCTCTCTCCCTCTCCCTCTCCCTCCCTCTCCCCATCTCCCTCCCTCTCTCTGCCGCCCTCTCCCACTTTCTCCCCCCCGTGTGTGTGTGTGTGTGTGTGTGTGTGTGTGTGTGTGTGTGTGTGTGTGTGTGTGTGTGTGTGTGTGAGAGAGAGAGAGAGATTCACCATGGTCTTAGATCACCTGTTGGACTCGTGATCAACAGCTATTTCCCTCCCAAAAGAGAGCTCAGAGATCATGACCAATCTGTGGGTAATGCTGTTACCTTACACGCACACACGCCCCTAACTCCCCGCCCATGAGAGTTAGAGTAACGACTCGCAGCGCAGCGATACTGAAATTATTTCAGCCCTGGGCGGGATTCGAACCCGGACCGCCGTAGTGGCGGCCGTGAATTCTAACCACTGCCCCACGAGTCGTGTATTTACCTAGTTGTATTATACGGGAAAGAGAGCTATGCTCGTGGTGACCGTCTTTGTATCTCGCACCATCTAGTTTGTTCTTAGATTCTTGTATGGTGTTTGCACACACTATTGTTTCGTCCAATTTGTTCCAGACTTTCACCACTCTTTGTGGAAAACTGTTTTTTTTTTTCAGATCCTTTGTATAACTATCCTTTTTGAGTTTCTTTTTATGTCCCCTTGCTTTTCTTCTATTCCACTTTAATAAGTCTTCTCTGTCAAGGACTTCCATGCCTTTCATGATTCTGTAAATGGCCAATAGATCGCCTCTTTCTCTTTGTTCCAGGGTTGTGTGTGTGTTTGTGTGTCTGTCTGTCTGTGCCTGTCTTTGTGTCTTTCTCTAAGTCTCGGGGCTGGCTCTGAACCCTTTGACACTGTACTTTATGCTTTAGCGGGTCTTAAACCGGCCGCCGAGGAGAGGAGAGTAACGGCGATTGCTTGGCGTAGCTGAAGGGAGTGAGTGAGGGAGGGAGGGAGAGAGGGCCTCCCGTCTGAGCGAGTTCTCGGCCGTCATAATGAAATCGTTAAGTATTTGCCATAGAATCCATACAGTGCACCTCGGTGTGAGAGGAATTAATTGTGTAGTATAAAATCTTAGACAGTTTTTTGCGGAAAAGTGTTCTTTCATATTGATAGCCTCGGAGTATAATTAGCTTAGGCGCATGAAATGCAGCTTTTTATGAGTCGGAAACGATGTGGAATATCATTTTTCCATAATTCCTGTGGTGGCTGTTCATGAAGATATGAACTTCATAAAGATGTGACGGATCTCCACTGGTTAGCTACGCTAATCAACGGATAAGTAAGCTAAGACAATTCTGCCACTCACTGGCGCTAAGCTAAGCCCGATGAATCCAGCTCGGGTACAATGGGACACAAGTCACCGGTTGAACAGCAAGAAGAGGCGAAAATATCGCCACATTGTCCGGTAACTTGTAGATATAGTAAGCCTGCCGAGAGTTAAAGTATCGCTAAGACAATTATGCTCCGATGATTCGTCATCGGGCTTAGCTTAGCGCCAGTGAGTGGCAGAATTGTCTTAGCTTACTTATCCGTTGATTAGCGTCACCAACCAGTGGAGATCCGTCACCAAACTTTACAGAAGAGAAGTTCACATCTTTATGGATACCCGCCACAGGAATTATGGAAAAATTATATTCCACAGAGTTTCCGACTCATAAAAAGCTGCATTTAATGCGCCTAAGCTAATTATACTCCGAGGCCATCGATATGATGTCTGATTCTTGCAGTACTGCAATACATTACGTAAATTCCATATACTATTGTTACAACACAAGCTTTAAGAATGCAGTGATATTCACAAGATACTAGTGTATTACGGATCATATACAACCTGTATCACTCTTGCGTATCCTCTCCAATGTAAAATTAGATATACGTTAGGAAATATTTACAGGTTTAATGCGTGGCAACACATAGGGCAATCTGGAAAATGTACACACACACACACACACACACACACACACACACACACACACACACACACACACACACACACACACACACACACACACACACACACATATACCAAGGCTTTTTCCCCCTTACAAGGGAGGTAACCAAAAAGAAAAAGGCATAAAATCATTCCCACCCATTCCATCCCTGAATACACTCCACACCCCTCCACCCTCCCTCTTATCTTAGCACCTCCATTTCTCGTGTTGTAGCCAATGGAGTGCGTAGTGGCTGACCACAAACAGCGCTAAAATTTAGGCGGAAAGTAGCTTTCACATTGGGGTAAAAGCCGTCGACATTGTCCCACGACTCCCCATTTCCTTAAGACGATTATTTCCCTCCAAGATTATCCCTACACCTCAGAAATGTACAGTCGACTAACGAGAATGGAATGGCGAATCAACGGACAGAAATCGACGATTTTCGTTCGTGTGAAGACTACCGTTGTCGTCGCTGCCGTCTTCGTCGTCTTCAGACTTGCAGGGTAGGAGGTTGGGTGTGCGCCCGCGTTGGATTTATGAGTAAGTGCATGTTCCCATGATCCTAATTCCCATTGCCGCTGTGTTTCATGACTCTTGCATCCGGAAGAAAATGAAAAGATACTTTTTTTCATTAGTTCTCCTGTCTTCATGCCTTAGTAGAATCTTCCAAGTTTTCCACTTCACGTAATTCATGACCGTAGATGATACGCATTTCCTCGCATAAACCCAATATTTTATGGTCGTGCGATGACGTCCCCACGTATCCGTCCAAGAATTGAACTGTTACGGGTCTGGAATAGTTCCCCGGCTTCCGAAATGTCCGCTGTACCCTACGCCTTTTTACCAGTGATGAATACGTCCCATTTGATATTGTCATGTGAGCCGATTAGATAGGTATCATGTTCACTATAGGATGACGTTGCGCCCCATGGTGTCATTCTTAGTTGTGTGGTACTGCTTGCTGCCAGGAAATTGTAACGTCTGTCATCTAGTCGCTATCTACACTGTCATTATCACCTTTCCGCCTTGGACTGACCTCTTGGGTCACATTACCTTACTTGTATACTCACTATAGTTATTTATATTAATGAAAGTATCTGAGAGTTTGTTCGTGTGCAGTCTCTCATTGACTACGTGACTACGCGTTCGATTGGTGTCGAGAAAATTCCCGAACTTGATCTATTTTTCTTCTCCACAAGGAATGCATTGACTAATATGGACATTGTGCCTTACGCGTGCTGGATTGTACCACCTCTAATGGCATATGAAGTGGGTCGTTCTGGTTCACGAAACGAGCCACTTTGGCGACCACAGGTTTCCGTCCACCCGTATGGCATAGAAAACATCGAGCCCACGAAATTGGGCAATTTTTCTAATCGTTTTATTTAGATAAACAATGGTCTACTCGGAAGAAAGGTGGTAGCGAACGAGTTGAACAAATCCTGTGATTCCAGTCGAAACTCTTACCTTGATCCCTTGGTCACTCCCCGCCATCCCCGTACGATCCTTCTTCGCCTTTGCCACAATATCGAAAAGCCAAATCAGTTGATGTTATCTTACAACACTCATCCCTCTGCCATTATGTACACAGACTTCTCCCGCTCTGACTGCGGAGTGAGTTATGCAGCAGTATTTCCCAGATACAAGGCCTGGACTCTTCACCTTATCCCCCGTTTTGCCATTCCCAGCGCATTACATCTTATTCACAACTTTTTTCCCCACTTATCCTCAACAATCACCAGACGCACGAAACACCCCACAAACACTTGTCATTTTCCATTCCCACCACCCCTGATTCACAAAATCCATTCATGGATCACCCTTCCGCTTCATTTTTTTTTTTTTTTTTTTTTTCTACGTGCCATCTCATTTTGGCATCCCCGGCAACGAATGGGCAGACAAGGCAGCTCGGAATTCAATATCGATGCTCCGATGTTTCTACTCCCGTACCTGCAACACACTTATAACCGCCTTACAGTCCACAAAACTTGCGGCAAAAATGCTGGAAGAAACCTCCGACAAACGAGCTAGACAATCAAACCCCATGGTCTTCTTCCCACCAGCATAATGGACGCTTCGACACTGCATTGTGCTCCAAAACAGGGTATTCTTGTTTCACTTACGTCCATCTCGTGACCGGAAACTGGTCCTCCCATCAGCACAAATAGTATTCCCCTTAATGTAGTGCATTTGTTAGAATGCCCCACTTACACGACTCTCGCAACAGCCTCCTACTTCCCTCCTCTTTCTTCATACAATGAACACACTACACTTATAGGAGAATCAACACCAATACTTTTAATCTTCTCTATACACTTTTCTAGAGGCGACTCCTTTCCAAATTTTTACCTCATATCACATATACTTTCTGACGTGATAAATTAAATTTTCTGTTGATTAGGAATGCTATGCCGCCATATATACGAGTACACATTCCCAATTAGGTAAACAAACGCAATGGACTTGTTTCTCCTCCTTTTTCTCGCTTTCATGTCTTTCATTATTTTTCTCCTCTGCTTTTCTACTTTTTCGATCGTTTTATTTATATTTATTAGTTTTCTTTCTCTTCGTCTTTCATTTATTTTCCTCCTTATTACTTTCTCTTTCCTACATTTTCCTTTTTTTTTTCTTTTTCATTATTTCTCCTTATCACTTTCTCTTTCTCACCTCCGTTTTTTCTTCTTTCTCGTTTTCATTCTATGACTCCGCCTTTTCGGTGCGATGTTGTTCCCAAGGAACGGTGATTAATTGTTGAAGATGATACACTTTTAATTTCTCTTTCTCTCCCTCCCTCTCTCTCTCTCTCTCTCTCTCTCTCTCTCTCTCTCTCTCTCTCTCTTTCTCTCTCTCTCTTTCTCTTTCTCTCTCTCTCTCTCTCTCTCTCTCTCTCTCTCTCTCTCTCTCTCTCTCTCTCTCTCCCTCTCTCTCTCTCCCTCTCTCTCTCTCTCTCTCTCTCTCTCTCTCTCTCTCTCTCTCTCTCTCTCTCTCTCTCTCTCTCTCTCTCTCTCTCTCTCTCTCTCTCTCTCTCTCTCCCTCTCTCTCTCTCCCTCTCTCTCTCCCTCTCTCTCCCTCTCTCTCTCTCCCTCTCTCTCTCTCTCTGTCTCTCTCTCTCTTTCTGTCTCTCTCTGTCTCTTTCTCACTCTCTCTCTCTCTCTCTCTCACACACACACACACACACACACACACACACACACACACACACACACACACACACACACACACAAAGGTAATGATAGCTTTAGCCTTAGCTAAGTAAGTTTCTCACTTTTTTTCTCATGAATGGTGATGGAATGCCTATGTTTAGTAGTAGTAGTAGTAGTAATAGTTAGCAGTAGTAGTAGTAGTAGTAGTAGTAGTAGGATACACTAGAGCAAAGGCATCGGTATCAACCCCAAGTCAGTCCTTCAGCTGAATGAAATCGCCATGTTGACAAAAAAAAAAAAAAGACAAACTAAAAAGGCATCGCAGTATTGAGGGACCTGTACAGCCGCGACAAGTCACGTGGCAGGGAACGTGACTGATGCCACAACCTGACGCTTCTCTGCCAGCGCGACCCTGCTTGACCCGACCTAACCCAGTGCAATTACCTAATTACGCACCACGGGTAACTTGCCCACTCAGTATATATATCGGCTTCCGCCGCATGTAAAATCAGTTCACTCGTACCTTACAATAAAGGAGACGAACTCACCAAAACCTCTTTCTCTTCACCAACACCGTCAACGCCGTCTCCTTGAATCTGCCGCCTTTTTCTACGGTCGACGCCCCCTCCTGGTTTCGACGAACGGAGATTCAGTTCTGCCTGCGCAATATCAGCGCGTCCCAAACGAAGGCAGACTATGTTCTCGAGGCGATCCCCGAGGATGTGTTCCCAATCATCTCCCAATGGCTTGATCAACACGACGGCGTTATCCAGTATGACGTTCTAAAATAGTACCTGCTTCAGGAATTCACGCCGTCAGCAGCCTCCAGAGCCGCAAAAATCCTCCAACTCTCCCAACAGCCACTGGGGGACATTAAACCAAGTACATCATACCTCGAGATGATGTCCATCGCCCGCCTCCCACCCACAGCCAACGGAACCAGCAGGAACGTCGATATGCTTCGTCAATTGTGGCTCATGCGCCTCCCAGCGCCCGTCCGATCCGCCCTTGGCAACACCGAGGAAATGACCACCGACGAAGTTTCACGGAAGGCGGACCATCTCGCCGATGCCCACGCCGCCGCAGCAAGGAGTCATGTCTGTGCTACGGACATCACGGACGAAATCTTCGCCGCAGCAGCATCGCCAGCCAACAGGCACCAACAACACCAGCAAAGGCAGCGACGCCGGACCACCCCCGCTATGCACCTGTGTTACTACCACAGGATTTGGCGCCTTCGCCAAGAAATGCCAACCAGGATGTACCTGGACAAAAAACGCCTAAATGGGTCACCGTCCATCACGGTGCCCCCTACAAGCGCAACGGGCCTCTACATCAACGACAAGGCCTCTAAACGTCGCTTTCTTGTCGACACTGGTGCTTGCAGGTCCATAATTCCTGCATTCGCTGCAGAACGCCGGGTCCCCAAGGACGTTGGCGTTAGGCTCGTCGCCGCTAACGGCAGTACCATAGCTACCTACGGGTGGAAATGCCTGAACCTCACCTTTGGGAGTCGCCACTACTCATGGAACTTCATCCTGGCAAACATCAAGACGCCCCTTCTCGGTGCTGACTTCCTCGCTCATTACAGGTTACTGGTCGACGTCGCCAACAGCCGCCTTGTCTGCGCAACCGCATCCGTCTCGGCGACCCTGCAAATTGCGCCACAGCCAACCACGGTCGCCACCATCGACGCTAGAATGCTCTACGCCCACCTGCTCACGGAATTCCCCGACGTCTTCAAGCCTGAGCTGCGACAGACACCACAGACGCCAGCTAAACATGGCGTGTACCACTACATCAAGACGTCTGGGCCCCCGGTATTTGCCAAATACCGCCGCCTACCACCCGAGAAACTCGTCGTCGCCAAGAAAACCTTCCAAGAGATGGAGAGACTAGGCCTATGCCAAAAGGCCTCCAGCCCTTGGTCCTCACCTCTCCACCTCGTCAAGAAGAACGATGGTTCCTGACGCCCCTGTGGAGACGACCGGCGGCTGAACATGATGACGGAACCTGACCACTACCCACTCCCAAACATCGCCGACGTCACCACATACCTCAACGGCGCCAAGATCTTTTCGACACTGGACCTCCTGAAGGGCTACTACCAAGTTCCGGTGCATACAGACGACATCCCGAAGACCGCCATCAACACCCCTTTCGGGACGTATACCTTTAATTACTCCTGCTTCAGCTTGCGAAACTCAGGTGCGACCTTCCAGCGCCTAATGGACGGCATCCTTGGCGACCTCGACTTCTGCGTCTGCTACGTCGACGATATTCTGGTCTTCTCCAACTCGCCTGACCAGCTCCTCCAACACCTGCGGACCATCCTCGAGCGTCTCCAGGACAACGGCCTCGTTGTCCGCATTGACAAATGCAGCTTCGGAAAAAAGTCTGTCCCATTTTTGGGACACCTCATCTCTCCTGACGGCGTTCGTCCCCTGCAGGATAAAGTCGCCGCAGTCGACAAATTTCCCAAACCTACTACCATCAAAGCCTTGCAGGAATTTATTGGGATGGTCAACTTCTATCACCGTTTCCTCCCTAACATCGCTCAAACGCTGCACCCACTTTATAATGCCCTTCACGGAAAACCGAAGGACCTCCTGTAAAACCCCGCCATGGAAGCTGCCTTCGTCAACGCCAAAAAAGCCCCTGCCCGTGCCACCATCCTCTCTCTCCCTGCACCAGGTGCCCAGCTACAACTGTCAACGGACGCCAGCAATGTCGCCATAGGGGGTGTGCTTGAACAAACCCTCAGTGGCAGACCTACACCCCTCGGTTTCCTCAGCAGGAAACTCTCCAAGGCCGAGATCAACTACAGCACCTTCGACAGAGAGCTCCTCGCCATCCACCACGCCGTCCGCCACTTTCGCCATTTCCTCGAGGGCTCCTCATTTATCATCAACACCAACCATCAACGTCTGGTGCACGCCTTCACAAAACAACAGGACGCTTGGTCTGCCAGACAGCGCCGCCACCTCTCCGCCACCGCCGAGTTCAATTGCACCATTAGGCACGTCCCCGGTACAAACAACCCCGTCGCAGACGCCCTCTCCCGAATAGCCATCGACGCAATTCAACTCGGCCTCGACTACACAGCTATTGCCAGAGAGCAACGGGAGGATCCTGAAACACTTGCCTACAGGACATCCATCACATCCCTTAAGTGGCAAGACGTCCCTTTTCACGACAACCACACCATCCTCTGCGACATCAGTACCGGCCGCCCACGACCCCTCATCCCAGCTGCCTTCCGACGTCAAGTGTTCAATTTAATAAACGGCCTGTCTCACCCTTCAGGGCGCGTCACTGCGAAGCTCCTGAAGCAGAAATTCATCTGGCACAGCATCTCCAAGGACGCAAAGGAGTGGGCCAGATCCTGCATTGCCAGCCAGCAAAGCAAAATTCATCGCCACACTGAATCAGGCATCGGATCATTCCATCAGCCCCGACGACGCTTCGCACACATTCATGTCGACATCGTCGGTCCACTCCCCCTGTCGGAAGGCCATCGTTACCTCTTCACCGCCATTGATAGATCGACCCGCTGGTTGGAGGTCATCCCCATCAAGGATACTACCGCCTCATCCTGCACTACAGCATTTCTCAGTGGATGGATAGCCAGATTTGGCCTCCCGGAACACGTCACCTCCGACCGAGGAACTTGCTTCACGTCGCGGCTGTGGCACTCTCTCGCTGAACTCCTGGGTACTACAGTCCATCACACTACCTCGTACAACCCCGCAGCCAACGGCATGGTAGAGCGAACCCACCGCTCACTCAAAGCATCTCTTATGGCACGCTGCAACAACGGCTCCTGGCTACCCCAGCTACCATGGATACTCCTTGGTCTTCAGACAGCCATCAAGGACGACCTCAACGTGTCTCCAGCAGAGATGGTCTTCGGCCAAACCCTCGTCGTGCCCACAGAATTCTTCCCTCCACATGAGTCTCCCGAGAGCCTGCAACAGCTTCGACGCACTGTCGGCAAATTTGCACCATGCGTGCCGACACATCACCGGGAGGTGAAGGAATACCTCCCAAAACACCACACCTCGACGCACGTTTTCCTGAGGACGGACGCTCACACCCCACCACTCACCCGTCCCTGCACTGGCCCCCATCTTGTCCTTTAACGTAAAGACAAGACCTTCCGCATCTCCATCTCCGGTAGGCCAGAATGGGTTTCCATTGACCGCCTAAAACCGGCACACCTTGACACTCCGCCCACCAAATTCTCACGTGCAGGATGGCCCCTTAAGCCAAGGCAAATTTAAGAGGGGAGTATTGTACAGCCGCGACAAGTCACGTGGCAGGGAACGTGACTGATAGCCACGACCTGACGCTTCTCTGCCAGCGCGACCCTGCTTGACCCGACCTAACCCAGTGCAATTACCTAATTACGTACCACAGGTAACTTGCCCACTCAGTATATATATCGGTTTCCGCCGCATGTAAAATCAGTTCACTCGTACCTTAAAATAAAGGAGACGAACTCACCAAAGCCTCTATCTCTTCACCAATAGTAGCATCGCTACAGATCCGACAGGATTGAACGTGACTTCTCGTAGTGGACGGTCAATAGGTTGCCTCTTTATGTTCCCTGAGAGCTGTAATTAGTAGTAGTAGAAGTAGTAGTAGTTTTTTTGTCATTGCCGTCGTTGGCCTTTGCCGTTGCCCTTATCGTTGTCATTATTTGTGCAGAATAAATTCGATGACTGCCATTCCTTGCCTAGCTGCCGGAATACGCAAGGCATCGGTAACAGTTTCGATCGCAGCTAAGTGCCTCTTGGCGGAAGCTTCTCGCATATCTTCAGAACAAAATTATAACTGAGCTGACAGTAAGTTTCAGCAGTGTACATAGAGAAAATCAAAAGACCAATTTTCTTTATATATGTATGTATATATATATATATATGTATATATATATATATATATATATATATTTGTGTGTGTGTGTGTGTGTGTGTGTGTGTGTGTGTGTGTGTGTGTGTGTGTGTGTGTGTGTGTGTGTAATAAAACCACTTGGAAAATAAAATGAAATATGACTGAACGTTTTCGTCTATTTAAGACATTTTCAAAGGTATAGAGTAAGGTAGCACTGACATTATATATACAAAAGAAGCACACTAGGAGGGAATTAGGACAGGTCCAATACTGTAGTGACCTCATTCTCTCAGCACTGCCGGACGTCTGACCCGACTACTGTCAACAAATTTATATGTTACAAAGTTATCTAATTTATACTTTCCCATACTTTTATTCATGTTGTTCTCTTTCTCTGTGTCTCTCTCTCCCTCTCTCTCTCTCTCTCTCTCTTTCTCTCTCTCTCCCCTTATAAGAGAGGTAGCCAAGTCAAAGGCACACATGCACCCATTCCCACTCGTTCCACTCTCGCCCACCTCCCTTGTTTCCCTCTCATCTTAGCTCCTCGTAGATGAAAGGTTATCCCTGTCTCCTGCCCACTGCCCGGGTCGGAAACAACACAGCAAGACACAGCACATCCACTGTAGGGCCGCTTCACTTAACCGGCGATTCCCTCACTCCCCGTCCCCTCGCGCGGAAAATAAAAAAAACTGCGTCAAAATAGCATCATACACAACCATCCTCCACTCGCCCTATCACCTGCCTTCTCCCTTTCTTGCTCAATAGATATTCCCCTCTTGCTCAAAGCCCCTTTCACCCCATCCATCCATCTCATCCTTGGTCGTCCCCTCAAGTTCACTCCATCCACCTCTGCCTTCCATATCTTTTTTGCTAACCTTTTTATACTCATTCTTTCCATTTGTCCAAACCATCCCAATAATTTTTCTTCGGCCCTGTCAGCTCCCTTTCCACCTTCGCTTTGTTCCTCACTCCAGATTTCTCTATCTAACCTTGTAAGCCCTACCATATTTCTCAGAGACTTCATCTCAAATATGACTAAACTTCCTTTTGCTTCTCTTAAAGTCCATGTTTCCTCCCCAAACAGTGTCGTAGGCACGATCACCCCTTCATATAATCTCTTTGCTTTCTTTCTCAGATGCTTATTTCCCTGGTAGTATACGAAAACTCAGACAAGTTCACGTGTTTCACTTGAAGGTGCCTATCACTCGATTGTGAACCGTGTAACAGAATTCATCTATCTGTATTTATTTACCAAAAGGTTTCTTCCCCCGTATAATGGAGGTAGAGAGCCAAGACATGCCATCCATCACTCTTCGTTCCCCTTCTAAGCATACGCGCACCATCCCACGCCAGACTGTGTTAGGTTCATTATTCGGTAATTTTATAGAATATTTCAAGTAATTATTGTTAGGCGGAAATTGTTCAACCAAGATGAGGAAAGGCATAGGTGAAGTTCTCCACCACAAGTGTCCCTCTTTGAAATCCCCGCAGCTACGCGCCTCTTGGCTTGTGCTCCTCCTTGTCATCATTGTATTTTTTTTCTCTCTTCCCACCCACCTCCATCCTCCCTTGCCTTATTCCCGGCTGTACCTCTTCATTCCTATTTTCTCTGCTCCCTCAGTTCCTTTCGCCCTCCCCTGTTCTGTTGTACTTCCTTGTCTTTGTGTTCCTATACTTCTTCCCCTTTCAATCTTTCTCCAGCCCTCCCTCACCTTTCTCATTTTTTTCCATTCACTACGGCCTTCCCTATCTCTTCCTTCCCTTTCCTTTTTTCTTTTCTTCTATCCCATCACTAATCCTCTCTCGCCTCCAGTCCTTTCCTTTCATTCCTCCTTCCCCTTTCCACTACTGTCCTTTCCCCCATCTGTCTTTTTCTCTCATTCCCTTGTTTACCTTTCGTCTCCCCCATTTTCACCTCAACTCCGTTTTTCTTCTTCTGTCCCGTCTTCCCACTCCCCGTTCTCCCTTTCTGGCCGACTTTCCCCATTTACCGCCGCCGCCGTTCTCCCTCCTTTTCCCAACCCGGCTCGCCGTCCCTCTCATTTCCATTCCTTCTTTATTTGTTCTTCTCGCTTCTCTTTACCATTCTGTATTTCAGTTTTCCCTTTTCTGACTTAACCTGTTTCCCTCTTCCTTCTCTCTGCCCCAGAATCCCCTTACCCCTCTTCCTTTTCCCCATGCATACATACACACGAGTGCACATCCACACGAGCGCGCACGCGCGCACACAGACATGTATGCGCACACATCCACACGAGCGCGCACGCGCGCACACAGACATGTATGCGCACACAGATACGCATACACAGGCCCGCGCACACACGCATACACACACACACACACACACACACACACACACACACACACACACACACACACACACACACACACACACACACACACACACACACACACACACGCATACACACACACACACACACACACACGCATACACACACACACACACATACACACACACACACACACACACACACACGCATACACACACACGCACACACACACACACACATACACACACACACACACACACACATTCACATACACTCACACACACACACACACACACACACACACACACACACACACACACACACACACACACGCCATGGGTTTCCAATTTTAGGTTTTACTCGAGACCGATAGATGTGCTACAAGAACTGAGGGTAAATTGTATACCTTGATCTTGGGAGAACTTTTGGAAAATGTATCTCATAAAAGATTAATATGAAAACTGTAACATATTGGACAACTTAAGGGTGCTGAGGTGGATGGAGGACTTCCTGAAGGACAGGATGTCGGATTGGAGAGGTGTAATTGGAAGGGTCCCACAGGGCTCGGTGTTGGCACCAGTAATGTTCTTGATGTACGTTAATGACATGATGAATGCAGGAAGCAGTTATTTGCTGATGATGGCTAGATCATGGAGAGAGTTTATCATAAAAAAAAATGAAGGAAGATGTAGATACTGTAAGTGAAACCAAAAGTGGGATGTTGATTTCATGAGAAAAAAAAAATTAGTGGTAATTGGTGAAAGTAAGAAAATACCATCAAGAAACTATAAAATGGAAAATTAAGCTATTACAAAAGCGACGGAGGAAAATGATGTAGTAGTGTTGATACACATATACACTATCACATCAACACGTGCATCCACGTATTCACGCACACATACTCGCAAGACGCATGCAAGGAAATAGGCTAACGCTGCCTTTACAGAGGAGAAACTGCCCAGGGAGCCAATAGGGTCAACCAGCTCCGAGATGCTGTAAAAGGTTGTGCATGGTTTTTCACTTCTTCAAACCCTCTAGAACATCTCTAGTGTGGACAACCCTGCAGATTTTTTGCTGTTTGCTTATAATTCGCACATTTGTGACCCTACCACTATAACGTTTTATACCACATTTGACAAAATATGAACTATTAACCCAAATTCAATCCCTGAATGCTTTTTACCTAATTATAATTTCCCAAAGATATATACCGCATGCACACTCCAATGGTTGGGCATTCCATATCTGCTTTCAAAATTGTTATATGATGATAAGCCTTTCCTTGGTGGCATTATGTAGTGTGAAAATCACTTTTGTTTCATCACTTATTTAACTGGAATTTGATGCAGGTGTTTCTTTTCTACACATTTTTACATCCTCTCTTAGTATTTTTGCTGCTCTAAAGAGGGTCTCTTATTTAGGATCCAATTTGGATAGGTGTTCCAACTCCTTCAGGGGTGGATTGAGGTAGCACAGATGAAACCTAATGCTTGGCCACTTTGATCCCGGACCACCACTCTATTTGCAAAATGGTTATGAAGTTTAGATTTCAATTTGAAGGACTTGTAACTGTGTGGATTAGAAGCAGGAAGATCACGTAAAATTTCTCGATACATGTTCCTCAAAGTTATAATCATGCAGCAGTTCATTTTCTGGAACAAGTCAATCTGTAGTTGTTCTGTTAGTTGATGCCATACTTCTTCAACCCCCTTTTTCTCTTAAGAAACCTAAGTGGGATTGCGTGTAGCTTTGGAGGCATTCATGCATGGGAGGTGGTAGCATGCATCATTGGCTAACCATATCATGGCCCTGTCCAATAAGACTAAAAGAATGTCACTTCTGAAAAAATGAAAATCCATGTGAACAAGTTGTATAGACACGGTAAAGGAAACATGGACTGGAGGTGAAGCTTTATTCCTGACGTTTCGTCTAACGACTTTCTCAAAGGAATGAGCATACT
Source organism: Oratosquilla oratoria (assembly GCF_046742065.1). Classification (NCBI taxonomy): domain Eukaryota; kingdom Metazoa; phylum Arthropoda; class Malacostraca; order Stomatopoda; family Squillidae; genus Oratosquilla; species Oratosquilla oratoria. Next base: position 12,605,784 of record NC_134802.1, on the reverse strand, counting down.
AGAAACATACAGAGATTATAAACCCGCCTTATGGCTCAAGGGGGTGTGCGAACGTATAGCGCTGCGTCCTGATTGGCCCGCTGAGACAGCCAATCACGAAGCGCTATATTAGCTGAAGATTTGGCCCAGGTGAAGCTCCCAGCCTTATTGTTGATATTCGGACGAGTGGTGATGTACGCAGCTTCTATAGATTTTCTGACCTTCTTATCCATACCTTCGTGTAGAATCTCGGCTCGGTTCCATTGTGGGAGGTGCCCAGAATCGTCAACATGCACCACCATTGCGTTGGTGAGTCTATGGTGACGGAGGTCGGCCTTATGCTCCCTGATTCTAGTGTTAAGGCCCCTCTTAGTCTCTCCGTAGTATGCTTTATCGCATGATGTGCATGGGATCTTATATACGACGCTGTCTTCTCTCCCCCTCATCTTAGTCCCGCTTTTTATCATGTCACCAATCTTCGTTCCCGATGTTACGGCTGCTTTAACTTCCGTGCTCCTGAGCATTCTAATAATGTCTCCTACCTTCTCAGAGTTAGGAAGCGCCATGTATGATGTTTTTGTGGTGGCGTTGCCTTCTCTTAACCTGCTTGTGTGGATTATTTCTTCCGCTCTTCGTCTTAAGCTCAGGATTAAGCCCTTGGGCGGAAGAAATAATCCACACAAGCAGGTTAAGAGAAGGCAACGCCACCACAAAAACATCATACATGGCGCTTCCTAACTCTGAGAAGGTAGGAGACATTATTAGAATGCTCAGGAGCACGGAAGTTAAAGCAGCCGTAACATCGGGAACGAAGATTGGTGACATGATAAAAAGCGGGACTAAGATGAGGGGGAGAGAAGACAGCGTCGTATATAAGATCCCATGCACATCATGCGATAAAGCATACTACGGAGAGACTAAGAGGGGCCTTAACACTAGAATCAGGGAGCATAAGGCCGACCTCCGTCACCATAGACTCACCAACGCAATGGTGGTGCATGTTGACGATTCTGGGCACCTCCCACAATGGAACCGAGCCGAGATTCTACACGAAGGTATGGATAAGAAGGTCAGAAAATCTATAGAAGCTGCGTACATCACCACTCGTCCGAATATCAACAATAAGGCTGGGAGCTTCACCTGGGCCAAATCTTCAGCTAATATAGCGCTTCGTGATTGGCTGTCTCAGCGGGCCAATCAGGACGCAGCGCTATACGTTCGCACACCCCCTTGAGCCATAAGGCGGGTTTATAATCTCTGTATGTTTCTAGTATGCTCATTCCTTTGAGAAAGTCGTTAGACGAAACGTCAGGAATAAAGCTTCACCTCCAGTCCATGTTTCCTTTACCGTGTCTATACAAAATGTCACTTCTGTTTTTATTTTTCGAGGTATTTGATATTTTCCTGGCTGGTTTCTGAGGTGATTTTATTTGTAGGTTCTTTACCTTCGTACCGTTTATTACATATACAGTTTGATTTGGGCTGGTAAGAATCAGTGGATGACCTTGTTTGTCACATCCCACTTGGCCCATCTTCATTCATCTATGTGTTATGAGATACATTTGGATTTTTTTTTTCCCAAAATATCGATCTTCTCAAGGATATGCCAGTTCCTACAATAATCACGTTAAATAGGCTTTCTTTTCTCAAGCCAAGAATTATTATTAATTTCCTGAAGCAGAAGCAAGCCTTTTGTCTTGCCTCGCTTCACAGGCAAATTTTAATTTTTCCAAGAACCCTTTCTGAATATTATATAAGTGTCCTCTATGTTCCTGGCAAATCACACACATTTCATAGTAAAGATACAATTTTTTCTTGTCAAACACCAAACTCCACTCATCATCAAATTGATGTCTTTCCTATTTATTGGCCAAGGTTAATTCTTAATCTGAAAGCAATTAAATAGAATACCTCAATTCAGTAATGGAGAGTAGCAGTCTAATGTAGTCATTGATATATTTAGTAAGTTCACAGCTACCTAATTTCCTAATATAAAACTCGTATCCAACTTAAATGGATATCATGCATATAGTAAAAGGCTATGAAATAACATGGCATTATAAGAAAACGCACTAAATCGTAATTTACTTTTTTACTTCTTCTGTTTTAGATTTTTCTACTCTTCCTACACAGTTATGTAACATTTGCTCGAATTGTTGATTAAAGTAAATATAATAGCAAATGTATTAAATTTCAACATCACAGAATCACAATTTTAGGATGATATTTTCTTCTACTATATATTAAAAAATATATTTTGACGCAGCCCGAAGGGATTTCTCCCCGTCTTCTCTTTTTCTGTATGAGGGGACGGAGACGGGGGGTGTCGCCGATTAAATGAAGCGGCCTTGCTGTGGATGTGCTATGTCTCGCTGCATTGCTTCTGAGCCAGGGCAGTGGGCGAGATGCAGGGATGACCCGTCATCCAGGAGCCAAGAAAAAAGAGAAGGAGAGAGGGGTGGTGAATTGGAGTGGAGAGAAGGGCGGGGGATAAAATAGGTGGGAGTGGAATTATGCCTTTTGATTTTGGCTACCTTCCTTGTAAAAAAAAAAAGCCCTTGGTATATGCATGTATGTATATATTAAAAATAGCTGTGCAGATAGTTTTGGACTTAAAATGATCCCAGGTGATAGGAAAACACTATGGGCAAGTCAGATATAGTGAAAAAAGAAGAATTGTGTTCCATAGAAAATCTTTTCAGTTATATATTTGACGAAACAAAAGTGATCCATCATACAATATAAGGCCGCCAAGTTGTCACAGTCACCTAGGAAAGGCATATCATCATATAATAATTTTGAAAGCAGATATGAAGTGCAACAAGCATTGAACAGTCCCTGCAATATATATCTTTGGGAAATTATAAATAGGTTAAAAGTATTTAGGGATTGAATTCGGGTTAATATTTCTATCGTCAAATGTGCTATAAAGCGTTTTAGAGGTGGGATCACAAATGTGCGAATTCCAAGCAACCAGCAAAAAATATGCAGGGATGTCCACACTAGAGATGTTCTAGAGGGTTTGAAGAAGTGAAAAAAAAAAAAACATGCACAACCTTTTACAGCAGCTCGGAGCCAGTTTGTAAAAAAAAAAAATAAATAAAATAAAATAAATAAAATAATGTAGTCTGGCTCCCTGGGTAAACTGTGCTTGTGCCCAAGCAGTCTCTTCCTCTACTCTATGCATTTCCAACCCTTTCACGTACGTGGTGCACTGCGTCCATTGTTGTTAGAGAGCCAGCAACAGTAAAGGCCTGATGGTCTTATTCCAAAGAAACGTATTAACCCCCCCTCTTCCACCCCCGTCCTGCCACCTGGTCTCGGCCGGCTGAATAAAGTCACTTGACTCTTGAGGAGCTCAGACAAAGGTGATAGACGTCAGCGGATGATAGTAGTAGGTTGGTCATTCTCTGTATATTGTTATTCTTCTCTTTGTTTTTAAAAACTTACTAGGACCTGGTGTCGCGCGAGAGAGAGTGAAGGAGAGAAAAAGGGAGTGAGGAGTGAGAGAGAGGGGAGACAGAGAGAGGGAGAGAGAGAGAGAGACTGAGTAAGGGACAGAGAGTATGAGTAAAGGGCAGAGAGTGAGAGTAAGGGACAGAGTGTGAGTAAGGGAGAGAGAGTGTGGGTAAGGGAGAGAGTAAGTGACAGAGTGGAGTAGAGGACAGAGAGAGTGAGTAAGGGACAGACAGAGAATAAAGTACAGAGAGAGTAAGGGACAGAAAAAGTGAGGGGAGAGAGTGAGAGACAGAGAAAATGAGTGAGGGAGAGTGAGAGTGAGGTAGAGAGTGTGGTAGAGAGAGAGTGAAGTAGAGAGAAAGTGAGGTAGAGAGAGAGAATGAGGGAGTGAGGGAGTTACTGATGGAGTGAGAGAGAGTGAAGGAGTGAGAGAATGAGGGGTAGAGAGAGACTTAGGGAGGGAGGGAGAAGGAAGGAGAGTCACGGAGGGAGAGAGACTTAGGGAGGGAGGGGGGAGGGAATGAGAGAATGAGGGAGGGAGAGAGTGAAAGTGTGAGAGAGGGAGGGAGGGAGAAAGTGAGAGTGAGGGAGGGAGAAAGTGAGAGTGAGGAAAGGAGAGAGTGAGGGAGAAAGAGAGAGAGGGGTAGAGTGTTTGAGGTAGCGAGGGGGAGAGTGGGGGAGATAGAGAGAGGGAGGGAGATTGAGTGAGAGAGGGGGAGATAATGATTGAGGGAGATAGAATGAGTGTGGGAGAGGGAGGGAGATAGAGGGAAAGTGAGGGAGAGAGAGAGAGAATGAGGGGGAAAGAACGAGGGAAACAGAGAAATAGGAGGGAGAGAGAGAAAATGAGGGAGAGAGGGAGAAAGAGAATGAGGGAGAGGGAGAAAGAGAATGAGGCTTGAGAGGGAGAAAGATAATGAGGGAGAGAAGGAAAAAGAGAATGAAGGAAAGAGGGAGAAAGAGAATGAGGGAGAGAGGGAGGAAGAGAATGAGGGAGAGAAGGAGAGAAAGGATGAGGGAAAGAGTGAGTGAATGAGTGAGAGAATTAGTGAAAGAGAGAGTGAGTGAATAAGGGAAAAAGTGAGTGAATGAAGAGGTGGAGAGGGAGAGAGAATGAGGGATAGAGGGCGAGAGAAAGAGAGAGAGAGAGAGTGAAAATGGGAATGAGGGAAAGAATGAGAGAGAGATTGAGATCATGAGAATGAGAAAGAATGAGAATGACAGAGAATGATAAAGAGAGAGAGAGATCATGAGAATGAGAGAGAATGAGTGAGAAAGAGAGAGAGAGAGAGAGAGAGAGAGAATGAAAAAGCGAATGAGAGAGAGAGAGAGAGTGAAAATGGGAATGAGAGAGGGAGATCGAGGGAGAGAAAGAATGGGAGAGAGAAAGAGAGAGAGAGAGAGAGAGAATGTGATAATGAGAATGAGAGAGAATGGGTGAGAAAGAATGAGAATGAGAGAAAATGAGAATGACAGAATGAGAATGAGAGAGAGAATGAGAAAGAGAGAGAATGAGAAAGAGAGAAAATGAGAAAGAGAGAGAATGAGAGAGAGGGGGGAAAGAGA
>NC_134802.1:12583280-12595780 GCF_046742065.1 Oratosquilla oratoria | reverse complement strand
CACTCTTGCGTCCTTGGAGATGCTGTGCCAGATGAATTCCTTCTTCAGGAGCTTCTCAGTGACGCGACCTGTAGGGTAAGACAGGTCGTGTATTAAGTTGAACACTTGAAATCGGAAGGAGGGTGGGATGAGGGGTCGTGGGCGCAGAGGATGGTGTGCATGTGGAAGGAAACGTCCTGCCACTTAAAGGATATGATGGATGTCCTATAGGCAAGTGTTTCAGGATCCTCCCGTTGCTCTCTGGCGATGGCTTCGTAGTCGAGGCCGAGTTGAACTGCGTCAATGGCTATTCGGGAGAGGGCGTTGGCGACAGGGTTCTTTGTACCGGGGACGTGCCTGATGGTGCAATTGAACTCGGCGGTGGCGGAGAGGTGGCGGCGCTGTCTGGCAGACAGGCGTCCTGTTGGTTCGTGAAAACGTATACCAGAGGTGTTTATGATAAAGGAGGAGCCTTCGAGGAAGTGGCGAAAGTAGCGGACGGCGTGGTGGATGGCGAGGAGCTCTCTGTCGAATGTGCTGTAGTTGATCTCGGCCTTGGAGAGTTTCCTGCTGAGGAAACCGAGACGTGTAGGTGTGCCATGGAGTTGTTGGAGCACACCCCTATGGCGACATTGCTGGCGTCCGTTGACAGTTGTAATGGGCACCTGGTGCAGGGAGAGAGAGGATGGTGGCACGGGCAAGGGCTTTTTTGGCGTTGAAGAAGGCAGCTTGTATGGTGGGGTTCCACAGGAGGTCCTTCGGTTTTCCGTGAAGGGCGTTATAGTGTGGGTGCAGCGTTTATGCAATGTTAGGGAGGAAACGGTGATAGAAGTTGACCATCCCAGTAAATTCCAGCAGGGCTTTGATGGTGATGGGTTTGGGAAACTTGTCGACTGCGGCGACTTTTTCCTGCAGGGGACGAACTCAGGATTGATGAAGTGTCCCAAAAATGGGACGGACTTTTTTCCGAAGCTGCATTTGTCGAAATGAACGACGTGGCCGTTGTCCTGGAGAAGCTCGAGGATGGTCCGCAGGTGTTGGAGATGCTGGTCAAGCGAGCTGGAAAATATCAGGATATCGTCGATGTAGCAGACGCAGAAGTCGAGGTCGCCGAGAATGCCGTCCTTTAGGTGCTGGAAGGTCGCACCTGAGTTTCGCAAGCTGAAGCAGGAGTAATTAAAGGTGTACTTTCCGAAAGGGGTGTTGATGGTCTTCAGAATGTCGTCTGTATGTACCGGAACTTGGTAGTAGCCCTTCAGGAGGTCCAGTGTCGAAAATATATTGGGGCCGTTGAGGTATGTGGTGACGTCGGCGATGTTTGGGAGTGGATAGTTGTCAGGTTCTTCTCATGTTCAGCCGCCGGTAGTCTCCACAGGGGCGTCAGGAACCATCGTTCTTTTTGAGGTGGAGGGAGGAGGACCAAGGGCAGGAGGCCTTTTGGCAGAGGCCTAGTCTCTCCATCTGGAAGGTTTTCTTGGCGACGGTTAGTTTCTCGAGCGGTAGGGGGCGATATTTGGCAAATACCGGAGACCCAGACGTCTTGATGTAGGGGTAGTGACCCGTGTTTAGCTGGCGTCTTTAGTGTCTGTCGCAGCTCAGGCTTGAAGAAGTCGGGGAATTCCGTGAGCAGGTGGGCGTAGGGAATTCTAGCGTCGATGGCGGCGACCGTGGTTAGCTGTGTCGCGATTTTTAGGGGCGTTGATGTGGATGTAGTTGCACAGACCAGGCGGTTGTTGGCGACATCGACCAGCAACCTCTAATAAGCGAGAAAGTCAGCACCGAGGAAGGGTGTCCTGACGTCTGCTAGGATGAAGTTCCAGTAGTGGAAACTCCCAAAGGTGAGGTGCAGGCGTTTCCACCCGTAGGTGTCTATGGTAGTGCCGTTAGCGGCGACGAGCCTGACGCCAACGTCCTTGGGGACCCGGCGCTCTGCAGCGGATGCAGGAAATATGGACCTGCAAGCGCCGGTGTCAACAAGGAAACGACGTTTAGAGGATTTATCTTTGATGTAGAGGCCCGTCGCTCCTGTAGAGGCCACCGTGATGGACGGTGGCCCTTTTAGGCGTTTTTTTTTTTGTTTTGTTTTTTCAGGTACACCCTGGTTGGCATTTCTTGGCGAAGGGGCGGTGGTCCGGCGTCGTCGTTGTTGGTTTTATTGGAGCCTGTTGGCTGGCGATGCTGCTGCGATGATGATTTCGTCCTTGACGTCGTTAGCAGCATAGACGTCCTGGCCTCTTGCTGCGACGGCATGGGCGTCGGCGAGATGGTCCGCCATCCGTGAAACCTCGTCGATGGTCATATCCTCTGCGTTGCCAAGAACGAATTGGACGGGCGCTGGGAGGCGCAGGCTCCGTTGGCCGTGGGTGGAAAGTGGGTGATAGACAACATCTCGAGGTATGCTGTACGTAGTTTAATGTCCCCTAGTGGCCGTTGGAGGGTTTTTGCGGCGTTGGTAGCGGGCAGCGTGTCGTCGGGGTGTGGCAGCGGTAGATGGGTCCATTGTCGCTCCGAATGGTCACCAGTGTGGCGACGATGCTACTGTGAGAAGAGAAAGAGGTTTGGTGAGTTTGTCTCCTTTATCATTAAAGTATAACTGAACTGATTTTACATGCGACGGTGGTGAGAACAAAACCTTCCCATTTTCACATGCGGACAGGAGTCGATATATATATACCGCGTGGGTAGTGACCCGTGGTGCGTAATTACATAATTGCTCTGGATTAAATTAGGTCGGGTCAAGCAGGGTCGCATTGTCATAGGCAGGTGTGTGTGGCTGGCGCGTGGTTATCATGGTTCATACAGGCTTATGTCCTATACTTAAAACGATCATGTAATCCTCGAATTTATTATGGGAATAGGGAAGGCAAAAATTAATTATGCAGTTAAGAAATCTACAAGCTTGCAGGATTAAAAAAGTACTTTGAAGAAGCTGGTTGGAAAGACTTTGCGATAAATTAGATAAAGACGAAATAAGAAGTCTTCCTGAAATTTTATAATGTAGGAGTGGATAAATAATTGACAAAACGAGTGGGAGAGAATTATGGAAAAGACTGGTTTAACTAATAATGTGAAATAAAAAAAAAAACATAAAATGTGGGGTAAACTTAAGAACAAAAAGGTGAAAGAGGAAGACGAGAGTGCCAAAGGCATACGCAAGAATGAGAAGGGAGGAAGAAGGTAATTTCGAAACTGTATAATAGACAAGTGTAAAGGTAAACCTCAGCTGTTCTATATAGTACATTTGTAGATTGCAAGCTGAAACACAAAAGAAATGTTCAAATTAAATGTAGAAGGGGCAGTATATAACAAGCTAGAAAGCAACCTAAATTAGTGAATATGTTTCAAATCAGTGATTACCAAGGAAGTAGAAGTCGAAGAAGAGAAGGGAGTAACCAGAGAATAAATCATTGAATAATATAAAAGTAGAAGAGCAAGAAGTCAATCAGCCCCTTGAGAACTTAGAAGTACCAAGATGGGATTTCAAGTTGGGTACCAAAAGAATACGGAAAACAATAATTAGTAGACTACATACACTAACCGATCGTATGCTCTTTGGAAAAATGAAGGGTGCCACAGGACTGGAAAATGGCAAATGTGATATCCAACTATAACTGAGGAAGAGGGGAGAAACTTTTTAACTACAGCCCAGCATCTTTGACCAGCACGATAGCCAGTGTGAAAGAAACGTGAAAAATAGTTGTGAATTATTTGGAGAAGGTAGTCCTGAGAGGTTATTCTGATTTAGAAAGGGATAGTCCTTTGTAACTGTCACGAATCACGTATAGGTCAGGCAAGTCGCGACACGAAAGATTAGAAAAAAAAATAAGGCCGTGCGCAGTTCGGACAAATGATAAAGAGTTCAGGCAGGATAATTAAACTCTTCGTTAAAATTAGATATTATTACACTAACAAAATTGATACATAACACATAAATGAACAAAAAGTAACATATTACACATGGTAGTGATATAGAATAAGTTACCAAATTGTTGAGTTCGTAAGATTGTATCCCGTATGACCAGGTGGCGACACTAATTCTTGATTATGTTGGCTATTGGTCGCTCCAAACTCCAACCATCAAAAGGGGGACGAGTGGGTAGTTTGAGGTGAAAGATAACTTCTGGTATGGACAGCTGGTAGTGGTGGTTTGAGGTGAACGATACGTCTGGAAGGTGCAGATTCTATTAATTCATTCTGGTAGAAGCTTCTGCTAGTCAGGATCAAATAGATATTTGATGATGTTTCTTAATGGAAGGAAAGCAAAAGAGTTGCATCGCTCGTAGTCAAGCAGTAATCTGGATAGTGTCTAACGAATTCAGATAACGAATGTTTGAACACTTCGTTTTTGAAGACGGCCTGTAGTTATGGTGCAAAGGACTTGATTAGCGGAGTTGTTGTAAGTCGACGATTTGTAGAAAGTCTACGTAGATTTCAGATGGACCCTGGGTTTCAGCTTCTTTTCTTTTCTTCTCTTTCTGCTATGACTTCTGCCGACTTCTGACTTGTGTGTTCTTTCTCGGTCGTCCTAGGTCCCGCCCTTGTACACTAAGCGAATGGGAGCAGACGTTTCAAACATGGCTAGACTAGTCCAAACTAGGCAGTTTGAAGACCCTCAACCAATGGGAAAGCAGTGCGAGCATTTCCCGCCAACTCAGGAACGTTTCTACTTCGTTTTACCCGAGATCAAACGTAAAGGGCGCGCTCCAATAGACTTGGTATTGCACAGTGATGATCAAGTATATCTCTACATATACCTAATAAGAATGATAGCCTATATTCATGCAAGGTGTGCCTTAAAATTCCAAATAGGAGACATTATTCACACAAGGGCGTAGCACAGCACAACCACAGTATTCTACTTACGTCGAGGACGTGACACTAACTAACATGTTAGATTTCTTTTTAAGAGCAGTTGATGTGCTACATAAAAGAGGACTGGACTCTCTACACTTGGACCTAGAGAAGGCTTTCGATAAAGTGTCACATGAAAACTAATGTGGAAGTTTGAAGAAGTTGGAGGACTGAAAGGGAGCATACTGGAATGGTTAAAGGATTTCTTCAAGGATAGGCTCATGCGAACAGTAGTGTAAGATTGGATGACAGATTGGAGAGAGGTGGCAAATGGGATACCACAACATGTTCTTGGTAAACATTGGCATGAATAGAATAGGCACCTACTATTGTTTACTGGTGAAGGGGGATTGTAGATTACTGCAGAAGAGGAATTGCAAATTACTGCAGAAAGACCTAGACAAGTTTTATGAATGATGTCGGGAATGGAAGATGAAATTCATTGGGGAAAATCCAAATTTTTATAACGGATCAAAAGAAAAAGAAATCATTGTTACGCAGATGCTTATAAATTCGGGAACATATTCGATCGGAGTGTATTAATGTGACCAATTTGGACATTGAGCCAAATATGAGCGAATGCAGTGACAAATTAAATCAAAAGTGAATCATAAAAAGCCAACTTCTCACGGGTGTCCTTGGGAAGGTCAGTGAGAGGCCTATGCCTCACGAATTGATCTTGGATGTAACGTGACAAAATAACGTTTACGCAGCTATCGATCTGCACAGGACTACTTGTATTTGTTCTGGCATGCGCAGGACAGTGGCGTAGTTTGACCACGTATTAGCGCATGTGCACTGCAACTGCTTAAGTTGACCTACACCATTCTTATAAAAGTTCCAAGCCAGCCAACAAGAATTCTTAGAATACAAGATTTGAATTTAAAGGTCAGAGTAGAATAGATGAAATAATTTTTCTAAACCACCCAGTTTCTTTTAGATATGGTTTGTTAAAATACCCCAGTCGATTCCATCGTAATAGTCATATTTTGATTAAAATACGTGTTTATAGAGCGGATTTCCGAAGATTTCCGAAGATTAGATGTGCAGCCATTGATCACGCATTGGCGGAACGTCAAAGGAGTCAACATTGTATCGCGCCTTAGAAGTGATTATTATGTACACACTCGCGGTTTCTATTGAAAAATGTCGCAGAGTTTAATAGAATCTGAAGAAGAGGAGTTAGACAGTGGAGGCCGTTCATTATCCGTCCAGCCATGAATGTCTGAGCCCATACGACGCCAGACGTGAAAAGGTGATCAGAAAATAAACGAACATGCCGAAGTTGACCTTCTTGATGATGATGATGAAAATGGGAAGCTCGACCATAGTAGTGAAGAAAGTGAGGAGGAACAGGATCAGGAAGAGGAAAACCAGGTATATAGGGCAGAAAGAATAGGAAATACTGACTGGTATGTCTAGAGATAGGCTAGGCCTAAGGCGAAACTAGATAATCTTATTCTTAGTGTTCTTTATGTAGCCTGTCATGTACATTTTGTGAATCTGCACAGATTATGAATATTCATAAAATGTGCATCACCTGTAATGATTTCATAATTGGACGTACAATTAACAAATCCATTAGATATACACACATTATGAACCTAACCTAATCAAACCTTAACCAACCTAACCTTTTTACGAATCTCCACAATGTGTACATGTCAAAAGGATTCGTTATTTCTGCGTCCAATTATGAATCCATTATTGGTGCTACGCGTCGCATGAATATTCACGATCTGTGCAGATTCACAAAATGAGAGTTACATAAGCTACCTAGCCCCATAGGATATTGGCTCGGGGGGGTGGGGGTGTTCTTGTGCGCGGAACTTCCCCTAAGTTGATCTTCAGAATCATGAATTAGATCATGAAAGATGACAAAAAAATAATGTTGCTACCCCAGCAATAACTGCGAAAATTACGCTTTTTAATGTAGTCCTCTTATGTCCGAAAGAAAAGACTAAGTTGCATGAACTTGTATAGCTGAAATTGGCATACAGTCTTGCATAATTGAAAAATTTAACTATTTATTCTTTTGAGATAAAAATTATGAGATATTTATTGTGCCATAAATGGGTCAGATTAGACTAAATGTTGTAACCAGTACAAATCCATAACGAAAAAGCTTAAAATCCCGTCTCTGTAATATGCTTTGTTGAATATCCTGCAGTCACAAAGGGAAGGACTTTTATACTTTATAAGGGAACCTTCTGCATGAAAATTTTTGTATTCATATATGTTATGATACTATATATTTCAAGGGGGGATCCCAAAATATCAGAAATAGGATAGGGGCAGATCAACAAGTGTTAGAAGCTTAAAGATGTGGAACTCCAAATTATTGACATTGATAGTCTTGTTGATACATCCCTTAACTGTGTTTACTCTCGGCTGCTACACAATAAACTATAATTCATCATATTTTGTCACATCTATTCAATGGATTCAATGTTACAATGGCGTGGGTGGGAATAGTGACATATGACTCCTCAAGCGTCACATTTCCAACGATTACCGAATTTGTTTTCGAAGTGCAGACGATTTTTTCAGAGTTGATATATATATATATATATATATATATATGTGTGTGTGTGTGTGTGTGTGTGTGTGTGTGTGTGTGTATACAATAGGCCCTCAACATTCGCGAGGGTTAGGGGAACGAGAACCTCGCGAAAGTTTAAAATTCGCGAGTGTTTGGTGCGCATATTACATATACACATACGTTATAATAATTTTTACTTAACATAACAATAGAGTTTACTTTACCTAACAACAAAGTTTCCTTCATCATATAAACCTAATAACTCATATACCCCGAAAACAGTATGAAATATTGCACATGTTTAATAACATAATAAATACATAAAAAAAAACACTCGCCACTCGCGTAAGTTTCGGCACACTATTACTTGTGATGGTGATGGTGATGATAGCCATGTAGTTACTGATGATGAATAACTGGATGAGATGATGTGGAATGTAACTGCATGACATGAAGAGTCTAGTGCCTGAGTTGAGGTTCAGGTGGGACAATAGGGGTAGCAGTAGGCTTGCTTGTGAAATACATTGTGATTGGCAACTGAGACCGTTTCTTTTTCATGTCATCAAAAAGAGTCTTATCAGTATCGCTCATCACCTTTAGTGCTCTCACCATTGATGGGTCTGTGTCATACAATAAATTGTTTGAGTTGTGCTGTCATCCTCATTGCTTCCCCCAGCTTTTCAAGAATGAGAACTTGAGGGTGATCAGCCTCAGCAACACTATCTTCCTCTTCATCCTCACTCTCTGACTGCACAATATCTAACAGTTGATGATCATTTAAGGCCATGACATGTTCTTCAACCAGTACCCTCACCTCATACTCCTGCATGTCCTTGAACCCTTCACCACCAACTAACCTAGCTAGCTCCACCGTCTTCTTCACAGTATCATTAACCTCCTGAGGATCAAAGCTTGTGAAATCGCACATACACTCTAGCCACAGTGCCCTCCAACAACCATTGACAGTCTGAGGGCGCAAATCCTTAAGGTACTCCTGCACAATTGAAAGGCAGTCAGCAATAGTGATTTTTTTCCAATATTGAAAGACTATCAAGTCAAGGTTTGCATCCAAGCAGCGTGAAGCCTCTGCATGCATCTGCGTGTGTAATAGGCTTTGAAGGCTGCTATCACATCCTGATCAAGAGGCTGCATGAGGTAGGTTGTGTTTGGCGGCATAAACACCTCAACATCGTCGCACATTCCACAAGTAACACTGGGTGACCTGGAGCATTATCTAGGAGCAGGAGGATTTTGTTTAGGAGGTCCTTCTCTTGTAGATATGGCCGTACCTCCGTCAGGAAACAGTGGTGGAACCAGTCAATAGCGATGGTGTTGGTTGTCAATGCTTTTACATTATGCATCCAGAACACTGGCAGTAAGTTCTTGTTGCTGACGGTGGGGGCGGGGGGGGGGGGTGAGGGAAGGAGGGTAGTGACGCGGTGATAGGTTGCTTTGCTATTTTTTCGCGCGAATTTTGATGGCGGGCTGACGGTGGGGGGGGATGAGGGAGGGAATGTAGTGACGCGGCGATAGGCTGCTTTGTTATTTTTTCGCGTGAATTTTGGTAAATATGTTTGTGCTGCTGGAAACTCGCGAATGTGCGAACTTCGCGAATGTTGAGGACATGTGTATATATATATATATATACATATATATATATATATATGTATATATATATATATGTATGTATATATATGTATATATATATATATATACATCTATGTACATATATAATATATACATGTATAACATATATATATATATGTTATAAATTCAAGTTCAGTAGCAAAATAAAATGGAAATGATTGACAATGCTTTTTTATTTAATCTGCTTAGAGTTTTGAAAAATGCACAAGTTTCGTGCACTCTGACATTTAAGGGTCCCCGCAAAGGGATAAGCCCACTATAACTCTAAAAAGGGGGCAATAGTAATGGTAACTGCTTACTTTAACCTAGGAAGCTATGATATGCCTATGCGCACGCATACTCGGGGTCGCCAATACCTTACCAAGAACTTTGGGAGAAAATGGTGTTAGCAACCAAATGAGAAATCATACATTACCAATAAACTACATCATGAAGTTATACGGTGGAAACTTAAATACTCGCAAAAGCAAAGGGGGGATAGGAACCGGGAGTTTTCATTAGAGATGCTGCCAGAAAACATATCAACAAAATAACGGGAAAGACGTATAAACTGATAACATTTTACTATATTGAGATGTGGAAAATAATTGAAGATCTGGTCCGCACCAAACCAAAAGAAGTGGTGGTGATGTGGTTACCACATAAAAAGGAAGATACAAAATAAAATGAAAACTGGGATTGCAAACATTAGAAGGGCGAAGAGAAAGAGATGACATGATAGTATAGGACGAAGAGTTGGAAAAAATGACAGGATCTGTTAATATGGGATGAAAGAACATCAAGAATACAGTAGGAAAAAAAAAAGACAGACTGCAAGTCTGTTAGGAAGCATATGTTTTTAGAGATCAGTCACCTTGTAGGACAAATTAGAAATAACCTAGACCGGCATCTTAAATGAAAACGAGGCAAACTTTGATAAATGTAAATATAGGGACGGTACTCCATGACCATAGCTCAAAACCTGTATATCACTGTTAGGTAGAAAACAATTGATAAACATTCGTACATACGCACGCACGCGCGCGCGCGCACACACACACACACACACACACACACACACACACACACACACACACACATATGAAGAGAGACTAGCAAAACTTAAGCTACAGACACTAGAGCAAAGAAGAGAGAGAGGAGATTTGATAACTATTTACAGAATCATGAAAGGCATAGAAATTATTGATAGAGAGGATCTAATAAAATGGGATGAAAGAAATACAAGAGGACACGGAAAGAAAATCAAGAAAGACAGCTATAGAAGAGATCTGCAAAATAATAGCTTTCCTCACAGAGTAATAGACATTTGGAACAAGTTAGATGAGAAAGTAGTGTGTGCAAAAACAATACATGAATTTAAAAATAGTTTAGATAAAATGAGATATAAAGACGGGACACCGCGAGCGTAGCTTCCCTTCCCGTAAAATACAACTAGGTAAATACACACACACACACACACACACACACACACACACACACACACACACACACACACACACACACACACACACACACACAGCACATACACACACGCGCGCGCGCGCACACACACACACACACACACACACACACACACACACACACACACACACACACTCGTGCTTCCCTGATGATCTCATTCATAAGGGTTTCCACTAGAGACAATCCTTGGTAGAAAAGACGGAGACACCCACAGAATTCATGTTTGGAGCTAATCGAGCGTCCCTGCCGAGAGCTGAAATTTGGAAGGTGGCTACATGGAAAAATGTGGAGAATGGTGTCGATGCGTGAGTGAAGCGACGCGGAACCCGGCATATGCTCCCAGATGATGGATGATCGTGATCTAAGAAAACGAATGGAAAAATGTGGAATTATCCAAGCCTGGTTGTGGAGGCTTGTAAATCAGATGTAGTGGATTTTCTTTTATTTTTTTTCTGCGCCGTAATCTAAGAGTGCACAGCACCACTCGATCAACCTAGAGAGTCACACATGGTCTGCCCACCGAAAACAGTCTCTGTTCACTGGGCAAGAGTAGGAGGACAAAAATAATTTATAGTCATTTACCATTTGCTTTTTGTGTTTATATTCATTCCTTGGTTCAAGTGATTGGATTTTCCTCCACCAACAATGTCCAAGGTGGGAGAGTGCATTTGAACCCGGTGGAGTGAGGTGTATTTTCGACCAATTTCATGTTGGAGCACGAGTAAAACCCCTATATTGCTCCGAATTTGAATATAAACAAATATGCCATTCTAGGCAAACGTAGGAAAAGAAAGACCATAATTTTAAAATATCTTGTATTGTGTAAACATAAATTTGGATTCTCTAACCATGTATTGGGTATAATGTAGTAGATATTTTGTGAACGCTTTTTAAAAGTAATGCTCATGAACGGATTTTTTCTCCATGGAATGTGTTCATATAAAAAAAAAAATGAACTCCGTTACCAGCTTGTTTGTAGGCGTGGAAAGGCTGAAACTGCCCCCCACCCAAAAAAAAAAAAAAAAAAAAAAAACTCGGTCACACCAGAACAGCTTGGTTTAATTGAAAGAATGGATTAATCCACTCCGTCTTTGCAATTACTGAAAGATTCATTATCGTGTTCTGGAATGGAACCGGTACTGCATTCGACACCACGCCCAGTGCATTCTAGTATAGGCAGAGATCGGAGGATTGTGTCTCAAGTTGCTCCAAGTCGATGAAAAAATGGCAGAAAACACACATACGCACGCACACTTGGCGTATAACCAAATTCGTGGGTTCAGATGTATGTGCATAACAGTTGCAGCAGTGTCTGTTGTATGATTCCCTGCGTCAACACGAACAAGGACGCACATCATTGAAGTCGTTGTTGCCAACGCGTGCGAATGCACACGAACAAACACGCGAGGTGAAGGCACCGTTCTCTGTAACGGACAGTGAACGAACACTCTCCTCTTGAGAACGGTCGGATCCGGAGAGCGCATCACGGCTTCCGCACTCAGGTCACCGTACTCAGCGGTGGGAGCGGGGGATTGTGGGTGGGTGGTGGCGGTGGTAGGTGGGTGGTTTGGTGGTGGTGGTGGCGGTCGTAGGTGGATGGTTTGGTGGTGGCGGTGGTAGGTGGGTGGTTAGGTGGTTGTGGCGGTGGTAGGTTGATGGTTTGGTAGTATTTGGTACGTGGTTGGTTTGTTGGTTACGGTGGGTGGGTGATTATTAGTGGGTATCTGTTGTTAGTGGCTATTAGATGGTGGGTGATTTGGTGGTGGTGGTTGAGTTAGGTGGTTTGATGGTGGATGGTTTGTTCGTGGTGGTTGATGGTGGATGGTTGGCAATGGTGGATGATTGATGATATACGAGTGGGTTGTTGGTGAGTAGTTGTCAGTGTTCCGCCGAATTATTTTCATTTTTTCCCAGGGACGGATCCTTGCTGAGGACCCAGCCAGCCAGGCTCTCGCCCACACGCACGCCCCCTCGTGCCAGCACGAAACCACCTCGGGTTACCTGCTCAGAAGGTTTAAAA
>NC_134802.1:12553280-12578280 GCF_046742065.1 Oratosquilla oratoria | reverse complement strand
CTTGGGCGAACTAGATTTGTGGCTAACTCAAAACAGAATGGCAGCATCACCTCAAGTATAACCAGTGACATTGCTAACTCCAGACAACCTTGAAAAAATAAAATAAAATAAAAAAGAACGGCCAACCTCTGCCTAACTGCCCCGCTCTCCTCCTATCCAGACAGCAGCACAACATATAACCCTTGTGTGACATGTGAGCCAAGCCGGGGGCCGTTGCTGGTTATCTGGGGGTTGTATATATCCGACCAAAACGACCTGGAGCAACGGATTTATGCATTGAAGGAAAGCGGGTGGACGCTGAGAACAATCAATCAATCAGCCATCCTGAGTCTACTGCTGAACAGAGGCCTCTTTCATATCATCTGTCACGTTAATCCTGCAAACTTCTCTGTCTCATCTCTCCACCTTCTGTTTGGTTTCCCTATTGCTCCCCATCTCGCGGTGTCCAATCAGTAACAAACTTGCTCCATCGCTCCTCATTCGTTCGCGCTAACCTACCTGCCCAATTCCACTTCCTATCTGTTACCACCTCCACAATATCTTTCACTCCAGTCTGCTCTCTCCCCCAATTTGCTCTCTTTCCGTTTTTCAGCGTTATTCCCATCATTGATTTCCTTAGCTTTACCTCCATCGCCCTCGTCAGTTTCCAAGTTTCACATCCGTATATAATGGTTGGAATTATACATTGCAGAATTTGCGTTTCATACACAAAAGTAGTGAGCCTTTCGTGATCTTCTTATGTCTACCAAACATTTTCCAACCAATTGTAATACATTTTTTAACATTATTATAATTTTCAGTCACTTTCACCATCTGGCCTTAATAATTATACTTTTCAACTTCAAGACTCTCATCGTCGATTATAATCTCTACTTTGAACTTTCGTGTTAAACATGACTTTGGTTTTATTCTTAGTAATCTTTAAACCTATTTTGAGACTTCTTGTTTAGATCATTTAGCATATCTTGCAAGTCTTCTGCTCTTTCTGAAATAAGAATAATGTCTTCTGCAAATCTTAGGAGATTAAAATATTTGCCATTAATCTTCAAACCTTTCTCTTCCCAACTCAGCTTTCTGCAAATCTCTTCCGACCAAGATATAAATAGATTGGGTGAAATTGTATTGTCTTTCCATATTCCTTTCTCGATCTTTATATTTTCTCTATGTTGTCTAATCACAGCGGGACCTTTCGCATAGATATTTTCTAGAACCCTTACGATGTGTTTGCTCCCTTCTTGCGTAGTGAATTTGATATTGCTATGTGTTCTACCAAGTCAAAGGCCTCTCGTAATCCACAAAAGCTAAACAAAGAATTATATTGTACTCTGTCGTTTTCTAGATTAATTGACTCATCGTCTGTAAATGGTCTACAGTCGAATATCTGCTTCTAAAGCCTGCTTGTTCTCTTGGCTGGTTTCCATATAAAACTTCATTTAGTCTATTTGTAAGGATCTCGGAGAATACTTTGGGTTAGAATATGTATATTTGATAACAAGATAGCTGGTCGGTAGTTACTAGAGTCTCTTTTTTATGACATAAAAACACTATAGCTTTGTACCATAATTCAGGAACGCTTTCTTGACGTAAACAGTGTGTGCAATTGAGCCGTTATACATTAAATCTTTTTCCCTGCGTCTTTCAGAAGATCTATCGATATACCATCTCCAGGTGTTTTTCCTTGTTTTATACTTTTCAGATCAAACGCTACTTTTTAATTTGTAACTTCTGGTACACTACTAACGTCTACAGATGGATTTATTGACTCAACTACGGTCTTTGACAAATCAAGCTCTTGGTAAAATTATTCTATTATTTTTACTATTCTGTCTCTGTATTTGATGATCTCTTTATTTCTATCTTTCAAAGATAGAATTTGCTCCCTTCCTAAAGTTAGTTTACGCTCGGTCCCTTTAATACTTTTACCTTTCCAAATAGTTTCCTTTATTTGATCTATGTTTCTTTTCCTTTTCTCTTATCTCTGCCTTTTGATGATAAACTTGTTTAATTATACTTTATTTCGTCTCTCCTGTTTTTAATTTACATAGTCCTCCTCTTAATTAGGTCATTTGTAGCTTTGAATATTTGTTTCTTCTAATGCCTTTTATATTTCTTGCTCTCTCCGCCGATTCCCTAATGATATTCACTTAATTCAAATTCATACCTTCGATGCTGACCTCGTTGTTTCTTAGAGGTTATTATTTTTTTTTTTCTAAATGAAGTTCCTTGTTGTCCTTAACCTTCGCTAGGCTTGTTCTCTTTTTCAAAATTAGTTTATTTCTCTCGACTCTGAAATTGCTATGCAACCTACTATTCTATGGCCACGACCTATATTTACCTTGTTTATGACCGTGACATTGCTAACGCTCTTGCTCTTATCTAATATGAAGTCTGTTTCGGTTTTCGTTGTACCATTTAGACTTCTTCAGGTCCATTTACGACCTGCACGCTTTTGGAAGAAATTGTTCGTTATTCTCGTGTAGTTCTCGGCAAAATTGACCAATATCTCGCCTCTGTTGTTTCTCTCATCTACTTCAAACTTCCCAATGCACGATTCATCATTTCCCATCTTCTTCCCCAGTTTAGCATTAAAGCCGCGTATTACTAACGTGTATTTACTTTTTTCTTCATTACCTGACTTAAATCGCCATATAAGGACTCAATTTCATCGTGTGAACTCTGTGAAGCTAGTGCATAAACCTGAATTACTTAAGAGTGTACCTTTTACACAGCCTACCCTATGTGATAACCTACTGAACTGTAGCACGTTACAAGCAGCCTCTCGGTTTATCAAGAATCCTACCCCACTAGATCTTTCATTTTTCTTACCTCAATAGTAGAACAAGTAGTGACTATCTTGTAATATATATTTTTTTCCTTATTTCGGTTTTTGCTCACCCCCACGATGTCCCACTTATTGTTGTCCAATTCTTCCAAAACACTTCGGTACGATGACGCCTATGTAGGCGTCATGAGGAGCGAGTGGATACACGAGGATGCCGGTGTTGGCGCTTTGATTATATATATATATATATATATATATGCAATAAAAACACCAGGAACGTGTGTTCACAAATGCGTAAGTAACCACTAGGAAAAGTAAACTAACAAAGCAGAGCGCTTTTGTATAGTTACATCTTCAGTGCAGATACAAAGAAGGAATTATGTAATTATACGAAAGCGCTCTGCTTCGTTAATTTACTTTTCCTAGTGGTTACTTACGCATATATATATATATATATATATATATATATATATATATATATTGTAGTTGTACATGAGTTACCCCTGGATTCTGTGAACTGGTTTGATCATGTTTTCTGTGTTTATTATTACTCAGAGTAAAAGAGAATGAGTAATACAGCAGTGACTTTATATTTTATAATGCGAGTAGTGTGATGCAAATTACATGTGGCAGCCGATGCTGCGCGTGAGAATTTGAGTGGTACACTGCCCATAAGCACAAAAGGCAATGCGGTTAGACCTTTAGGAGAAGATGATCCAACAGGAACGCCCAGTTTTTCTTTTGGCTATGCAATTCATGTTTGCTATGAAGGAATTCTGGCAGTAATCTCACCTCTCTGCTAACTGGTTTGTGGTGAAATATTCCTTTGGTGCCACCTTGTTCAGAATATTTGGTGAACCCCTATATATATATATATATCTATAGAGTGCCCAGTGGTCCACCCCGTCATTATGACGGTACCCCATATATCTATGAGGAATTTCCCTATTCACTATCAGGAACGTGCCAGTTTGCAGTGGGTCCTGCTCTTTATCTTTCATTCATTAAAAAAAAAAAAAATCTATGAACGACTCCACAGAGATTTTCATCTCTATCGACATAGTTTATGGAGTCATTCTCAAGTCTATCCATCATGTCAGGGTGTCAGCTCTCGAATAGGGATAGGGACGCTGAGAACAGCTACTAAAAATAAGGCGTTTGAAAAGGAGTGTGTATGGAGTGTAGGAGATAGAAAAAGTATCAGGGATAGACATACGTGAAAATGTAGAAAAGGACGAGTATAAATAGAAATCTATTGAAAAATTTTATACATTCGAAGAGAATTAGGAATATGAAGTGGCAAGTAGCAAGGATCAAGGTTAAAATAGTATGGGAAAACCAGAGAAAGTAAAGGAGCGGAAGAAATGGGAGGGATTGAGCATAGGTATTAGTAGAGAAAAGACTGCAAAGAAGATATGAGAAGGAAAGAAAGAGAAGAGGAAAAATTAATTCTAAGAAGAATAGAAGGGTATATAGAATAAGAGGAGCACAAGGCTGGAAACATACAGGAGAGAGAAAAAACTGTTCGCAGGGAAAACGTAGGTCCTTCATTATATTTCAACTATATCTAGTTTTGAGCTTCATGTATAAGACTTGAGGGAAAATGTCCCGTCCTTCCCATTTCTTTCTGGTGGTCGGCAACCCTCATTACGAGGGAGCGGGCATTAGATGTTATATAGATTTGTAAAGAAATATAATTTGACATATTTTCTCCAAGGTATGACGTCATTACTACGGTTTTATTTGTGTGATCGATTGCATGTATACCTGCACATTCATTGTTGCGACTAGCATTGTTGCTGGGCGTGTCTTGAAAGAAACAACAGCCCTCTTTACTCTCAAGACAGCCAGGGGAGTACTCTAAAATATATTTTTTTTTAACCTTTCGAGAAAGAAGGTGCCGTCGTAGGGCATGCATAGCCTCCAAGGAAGATAGGTGGGTTGAGGGGAGCGGTGAGTGCCCAGAGGGTGATGTATAGGATGAGGGGAGATTGTTCTCTATAAAACGGTATTAACGAGACTTGACGATGCTAGCCAGCCACTGTCCGCGAGAGGAGGGCGAGAATGAGCGTGAAAGGCGTGTATGGTCGGTGTTGCTGGGTGTGAATAGAACAACGCTAAAGAAATAATGCATTGTGTCACTCGTACTTCGGATATGTAACCTGGTGAGCAAGTGGTCGAATGAGATCAATCATCTCGTCTGACTACACCACCTGAATCCAGCGCGAGCGCGCCATCTAGGTTTAATGCAGCGATGACCTTTCCGCATCAAAAGCGAATGCAGCTGGCTGAAATATCATCGAGCCATTGATCGTAAGAGAACCCAATTTGCCCATTTGGACAAGGGATATTTCAGACCGAAAGTGGATTGGTGCACCATATATATTGGTTTCAGGGTGACATCAGGACAACTACTCCCAAAGGTCCAAACCTCACTCGGCGGCTAACGACGCGACGTTTCAATTGGAAGAACTTATGTGAAAGAAGGCTGATGCGCGCGCGGCCACAAACTGCCCTCGGCTCAGATGGAGAGTTAGTCATCGTTTCGTTCACCCCGGTTTACTTAGGGCCTAGTCACACCAAGCTTACGGCCTGTTTCCGACCACCGGCGACCAGGTGGTCGCCGACCAATTGCAGGTAGTAATAAGATAGATGAATAGATCGATAAATAGATAAATATATTAGAACACACACTGAATAGCCCCCAGTACATAGATTTTCATCTTATCAAACACATTAACTGTTTTCCATTTTAATTCCTTGCATAGGATTTGTGTCGCCGACCGATCATTTGATTTTCGGTCGAAGGTGGTCGGAAACGGGTCGTAAGCTTGGGGCTTTAATCATCAGAAATAGAATTTTATTCTTAAGAAATAATAGTAATTATAGTGACTTGTAATGACAATTATGAAAATGATACGGTAATGATAATATAAGTAATAATAATGATAGCAATAATAGTAATAGAAATGATATAGATAAAAATTGTATGTGTAGGTCTATTAGAAAATAGGCTTACCTGCGCGTTGTATATGTGGATATATAAATATTCCCCTAATATTAAATATATAGCAGTTTATGTGCTCTGAAGACTTGTTATATACATGGGTAAGCAAAAGAATTGCAGGTCTAACATCAAGTAATACAAAAACACAATGAACAGAAATATTTGTAACTCTCCCACTTCTTTCTACGTCCAAATTAACATTGACTTCGTGACTATGGACTCTCAAATAGATACATGAAGTTCCGTCTACTTCAAAATGTCACGGTACTCGATGCATGTATTTTTCGATATACATTTTGCTATAAGAGAAGGTGTATACCAGATTTCTATTAGAGTAGCATTAAAATTGATGGTTGCTATCAAAGGAACTACGTGAATATTTCTATTTCTAGTATTTTAATATGGTGTACATTGCTGTAGAAATTAAAAATCTCAGTTTCAGCAACCGTTCCGAAGTGAAATTGCTCCATGGATCACTGAAATATTACCGTGGACCCCCAATTTGCTCCTTTTTTATGGACGCCCCAGTAATGTTACTTGACCTCCTAAGGTCCATATGGACCCTGGTTGAGAATCATGGATTATAAACTAAAGGAGAGAGGGAATGCGTGTGCTCGCCACCCTTCCACATGGTGTTGACCAAGTCTCTCACGTAACTGAAGACGAGTCGCCACCGTGAGAGTGGCATTTCACTCCCAGTTAAAAAAAATGTGAGGGGGAGCACCGTACTAGAAGACGTGAAAGGCACGGAAAGGCACTATATCACCATTGTAAGAACACCGCTGTGGTGTGGTGGTTTCGATATCTCTTCGCACGACACGAGGTCAACTCCAACAACTGCCGATAACATCTACTTGCATTAGTGTCCAAACACGTGGGACAAAGGTGATGACCACGGTCATAGATGAGAGTTCCCCCAGGCTTTCTATTTTCACCATAATAGTTGTGACAGTGTGCAAGAACACCCGACACGGTGACCGTTTTTGCCTCGGGCGACACAAACAACTTCATTCCTACTGCTGCCAGGCTACTCCATTCATCTCCATGGTGCCCTTTAGGTCAACAGAAGGTTGGACCCATCACGGTTAACTTGTAAATGACCAGAGGAAGGTTTTTTCATCCGATTAGAATCATCTAACGACAATCGGAAAAAAATGTGAAGACTATTCGTTCATGGATGAGCATTTGCCAAGTACTGCTCCAGAGAGCGAGTTTTGAAGGCGTTACTGTGGTCTCTTGCATTTGGGGAAAGATCAAGAGATAGGTCGGCCAGTGAGTATTGATAGGCAGCTGGTGAGGCTGAGTCATCTCGCCCTTAATCACCTTTCCCCCCCGTTTTTTAGGGGGAGGGCGTTACAGCGACGATAGTGAGACCAACACGGTCAAATCGATTAGACTTTGCCTCACACACGTCTTGGTCAGGTCACCCCAATAACCCTGTGTAACTTCCCTCCTTAATTATATATTTTTTTTTCTCTTTGGCCTCCACCCCATCTCCTTGCCAGTAGATCCGATTCTAATATACTTCACATCCCCAAAATTCGCAATCCCTTAGACTTTACCTCTGAATTCTTAGACTTGTAACACCAAGACAAGACAAGAGATTCGTCTCGATCAAGTTGTCTCTTTAACGCCGTTAAGTTTCCTCGTAGAGAGTGGATAAAACTGACAAAGATTTCTTGGTTTGGGACGGGAGGGCGTCACAAGGTCATTAGAACAAATTTAACGAGACTATCTAAAGGAGGTCAGGAAACTATTTTGCATATAGACGGCAGTCTGTAAACTATACCGTTCCACCGCTTACGAGCGCGTACTGCCTCTGCAAACCTCTCACAGCTGACTTCGGCAGCCAACCCCTATCCCTCATCCCGTGCACACCTCTTGCATCTCTCGGTTAGCTAAATCATCCCCAACTCCACTTCTACTAGGCAGGAAACGGCAAGGCCACAGCGGTAGACATGGGTTGCTATGAACTGAACATATCTGAAACACACACACACACACACACACACACACACACACACACACACACACACACACACACACACACACACATATGAGTGAGTGAGAGGGATGAGGAAGAGATTATAAAGAGATGAGTGAGAGATAAGAAGAAATATGAGATGAGAGATGAAGAGATGAGTGAAAGATGACAAAGATGAGAGATAAGAGATGAGAGAGGTGAGATGAGAGGGAGAGAGGTGAGATAAGAGAGAAATGAGATAGATGAGATAGAGATACGAGTTGATGGATTTAAAACGAGAGAGATACGAGATGAGGGACACGAAATGAGAGAGGTGAGATATGGGAGAGATGAGATATGAGATACGAGATGAGAGAGATACTTGATGAGAGAGAGGGGGAGACAGTGTGGGAGGGAGACGTGAGAGAGATGGCTGAAATGAAAGATGAGACGAAAGAGAAAGGCGAAATGAAAGAGAGGTGAGACGAGAGAGATACGAGTTAGAGATATAAATTAGATATACGAGTTAGAGATACGAGATAGATACTAGATCAGAGAGAGAGACGTGAGATGAAAGTAAGGGGGAGAGGGGGTAGATGAGAGGCGAGATGAGAGAGAGGTGAGATAAGAGAGAAATGGAGGTGAGATGAGAGAGAGAGAGAGGGAGGGAGGGAAATAAGAGAGGGAGAGGGGTGAGATGAAAGGGAGAGTGGTGAGATGAGAAGCGTGATAAGAGAGGCGAGATGAGAGGAGGCGAGATTAGAGGGAGGCAAGATGAGAGAGGGGAGAGAGAGAAAGGAGGGAGACAGGCGAGATGAGAGAGGGGGAACAGGTGAGGTGAGGGATGGAAGTGAGATGAGAGAGAAATGGAGGTGAGATGAGAGATGGAGGTGAGATGAGAGATGGAAGTGAGATGAGAGATGGAAGTGAGATGAGAGATGGAAGTGAGATGAGAGATGGAAGTGAGATGAGAGATGGAGGTGAGATGAGAGATGGAAGTGAGATGAGAGATGGAGGTGAGGTGAGAGGGAGTGAGATGAGATAGATGAGATAAGAGAAAGGTGAGATGAGAGGCGATATAAGAGATGAAATGACAGAGAGGTGAGATGAGAGAGAGGGATGAGATGAGAGAAAGAGGTGAGATTAGGGAAAGAGGAGAGATGAGAGATTAGAGGTGAGATACTAGAGGTGATATTATAGGAGAGGTGAGATGAGAGGAGGGATATAGTAGGATAGAGAGATAGCCATAGACCTGGGCCTAGTGCCAGTCATGAGTCTCATCTCAAGTCACGAAGGTAGGCATAGGCCTACAACATAGGCCATAACTTGGAAATGTTGGGACAGTCATATTCAGCTTCATGGTCTATCATAGACCATGTGGCATGTCATTTGTGTAGGCTATCATACACATTTTGTGAATCTGCACTGATGAATATTCGTTAATGTGCAGCACCAATAATGAATTCACAATTGGGCGTATATACAGTATAACGAATCTATTATACATGTACACTTTATGAACGTTACCTATTCTAACCTTACCTCACCTAACCTTTTTACGAATCTTCATAATGAGTGCATGTCAAATGAATTCGTTATCTGTGAATCCAATTATGAATTAATTATTGGTGCTGCACATTCTATGAATATTCATAATTGTGCAGATTCGCAAAATGTGCGTTACATAGGCTACCTAGGCCTATAGCTTAGGCCTATAGCTTAGGCCTGTGTTTTTGGCCTAGTGCCAAACACTGCACTGTAATTAGCAATGTCTCGCCTCTAGCCTGCGGCTTTTGTTGTAGGCCTGACTTCTTCGATTTTTGCCCAATTTGAGAGTCAATCCAAGGATCGGCTTGGGTGCAAAAATCGTTGGAATAACATCTGCTTTAAGACGAGGCCTTACAACTCTTAAATATTCAGATTCTTCAGAAAACAGTAGGATTCAAAGTGATCCATGCAAAGTTTAGAATATGCACTGGGCACCCACAACGATTCCTTCTTTCTCACTGTTCGATTCACCTTCTGCATCCATTCAGCCAGTCTATCTGCACTGGGGAATTTGAAAACTCCGACCGCTACCTTGCCCGTTTTTACACTCGGCTGCTACTCAGACCATAATTTATTATTTTTTCTCAGCTACTCAATAGATTCAATGTTTTACAATGGCGCGTGAAAAGCGATGTTTGGCTACTAATACGTCACACTTCCAAAGATTCCCGATGATAGCCGATGGTGTGAAGGTGCTGTTATCGAAGTGCAGACGATTTATTCGGAGTTGGAAAATAGGGTTTTTGTTGCCCTAATTCAAGTTTAATAGCAAAAATATTTCGTGGGAATGGTCAGCAGTGCTTTTTTTTTCACTCTGCTAGAAGTTTTGAAAAAGTGTCTCCCTTTGTGCATTCTGACCTTTAGGTAACTTGCACACTTGACTTACATCTTAACATGCCCCGTGTAAACGAGGCCATATATATTTAACTATCTACTGACCAACCTGCCTGCCCCCCCCCCTGCCCGTCCGCTTCCCCATCCGCCCGTCCCATCCGCTCTCCTATCTGCTTGCTTGTGGTGAACACAGTCCCCCACATGTGCGTCTACGCGACATTTTGGCTTATAGTATCGTCGCTGCAGAAATGGGATGGACAAGTAATGTATATGTTGTGTAGAAACAGGTGGCCTTCGGCTGTTGTGTAGGTTAAGTCCTTATTACGCCTGTACTACAGGCATTTGTATCCTCATGAAAGCTCAACCTTGGCCCTGCCGAGCCATGTTCCCGCGAGGCTAGGTCCTTTGCTACTGTAGCGTACGCCGGCTGTGTATATAAGGAGCCATGTTTTGGTCTCCATATGCAGTTCTCTTCAGTTCTTATAACTCAGCGGTGCTCGTCCCCAGGCCCATGCGGTCATCTTTGAGGCCAGGCACGCCTCAGAACTCGACCGCCCGACCCAGCCTAGGTCGACACTCGCACTAACCAGAATAAAACCAGAAAACACACTTGAGCTTCATTCACTCCTTCGTCACTATAGTCCAAGTAACGTTCGCATAATGTTACATACTCACCAGTTCGGCCACCTACTTACCTGCCCGCCCGCCAACTTACCAGCCCGCCTGCTCACACCACCGCCCGGTCACTTACACCCTAGTCCGCCCACTTGTATACCTCCGCTTGCCTACTTACCAGCCTGCCTGCCTACTTACCTACTTGCCCACTTACCCGCTTGCCCACTTACCCGCTTGCCCACTTACCCGCTTGCCCACTTACCCGCCAGCCTACCTACCCACTTGCCTAATTACCCCTCCAGTCTACCTACCCGCCAGCCTACCTACTCGCCTATCTTCTTGCCTGCGTGTTTGCCAGCCTACCTACTTACCTGCTAGACTGCCTACCAGCCTGCCAGCCTTCCCACATATCCGCCTTCTTACCTATTTGCATGCCTACTTACTCGCCTGCCTACCTACTTGCCTGCCTGCCTACTTGCCTGCCTACCTATTTGCCTGCCTACTTGCCTGCCTACCTATTTGCCTGCCTACCTACTTGCCCGCCTACTTGCTTGCCCGCCTACCTGCTTGCCCGCCTACCTACTTGCATGCCTACCTACCTGCCTACCTACCTACCTACCAACATACCTACCTACCAGCCTGCCAACATACCTACCTACCGGCCTGCCAACATACCGGCCTGCCAGCCTACCTTCCTACCTGCCAACATACCTATTTACCTAACTGCCTGCCAACCTTCCTACCTACCTACCTAATTACCTACATGCCTGCCAACACACCTACCTAATTACCTACATGCCTGCCAACCCACCTACCTAATTACCTACCTGCCTGTCAACCTACCTTCCTGCCAACCTACCCACCTTCCTGCCAACCTACCTACCTGCCTGCCAACCTACCTACCTACCTACCTACCTACCTACATACCTACCTACATACCTGCCAACGCACCTACCGAATTACCCACCTGTCTGCCAACCTACCTACCTGCCTGCCAACCTACCTACCTACCTGCCTGCCAACCTACCTACCTACCTGCCTGCCAACCTACCTACCTACCTGCCTGCCAACCTACCTACCTACCTACCTACCTATCTGCCTCCCAACCTACGTGCCTGCCAACCTACCTACCTACCTACCTCACTACTTACCTACCTGCCTGCCAACCTACCTACTGACCTACCTGCCTGCCAACCTACCTACCTACTGACCTACCTGCCTACCAGCCTACCTACCTACTGACCTACCTGCCTGCCAACCTACCTCCCTACTGACCTACCTGCCTGCCAACCTACCTACCTACTGACCTACCTGCCTGCCAACCTACCTACCTACTGACCTACCTGCCTGCCAACCTACCTCCCTACTGACCTACCTGCCTGCCAACCTACCTACCTACTGACCTACCTGCCTGTCAACATACTTACCTACCTGCCAACGTACCTTCCCACTTTCCTACCTACCTGCCAACCTACCAATATACCTACCTACCTGCCTCTCAACCTATTTGCATCTTTACCTACCTGCCAACCTACCTGCCAGCCAACCTACCTACCTACCTACCTACCTGCCAGCCCGCCAACCAGCTTGCCTACCTGCCTGCCTGCCAGCCTGCCAAGTAACCAATCTGCCTACCTGCCTACCTACTTACCTACCTCCTACCTACCCCCTACCTACCCCCTACCTACCTCCTACCTACCTCCTACCTACCTCCTACCTACCCCCTACCCACCTTTCTATCTACCTACCTACCTACCTACCTACCTACCTACCTATCATCCTGTGTTGAGACATAAATGAGGTTTTTCATTCATGCCGCCGTAGACAAAGTCCGCTCTTTGTGCAGGGAGCACTCCTGGCGTTTCAGCCAGTAGGCTAGAGGTTCGACAGACAACTTTGGCCGTTCCCGTTGGCCGCTTGGAACAGCAGCACCTGGCAGCATTGCCGTTAGCAGCTGAAACCGCAAACCAGCAGCGAAGCGGAGAATGAGCACCAGTAGTGTCGCTAGGAAACGGTAAATAGTTACACAGAAAGATCGTTGTCTCTTCGCTATGAATACCTGGGAATAACGGCACTTGGTACTAGGCTCGTAACAGGCTATATATATATATATATATATATATATATATATATATATATATATATATATACAGTATATATATACAGTATATATATATATAATCACGAAGAACCCACAGTCGGAATAAAAGGAAACTTAAAAGAAAATATAACTTTTATATTTCGGCTAATAGCTATAGCCCTCCTCAGGAAAGTACAGGTTACATGAAATGATAGACACATAAATACAGTTGATATGTGAGTAGAATGGGACCAACCATAGCTAAAAACATGACAATCCGTGGCGCAGGGCGGAGTGAGAAGGGAATGGGATATGTGGTAGAGGTGTGAGGCCAGAAGGGAAGTGAGTTCAGGAGTGGTGGGGGAGCGGGGACAGGAGGACGAATATTTTTAACCAAAGGGCTCACGGCTAGCCGTGAGATTATGTCCAGGGACCATTGGTTTTTTGGAGATGTTCAAGTTTGGACATTCTTCTATTAAGACGGGTTCAAAAATTTTTCTCCAAAAGCTTCAGTTTGATTTAAAGAAATTTTTGGCCTTGTCCCAATTAAAACTATGATTTTTGGTGCTCATGTGTTGGAATACAGCGGAGTTTTCCTGGGCATATCCAATGAATCATTTGTGACCCGTTAACCTGGTGTTAAGACCCCTGCCGGTTTGGCCAAGTTACACTAAATCAGTCTTCCCAGGGTAGGATATAAACTCCTAAAGCCTCGGTTTCCCTTAACGTTTGGTGGACATAAAAAATCTCTGTACAGTGTTAGGGTAATGGGAAGCAACTATGAGACTGTTGTTAATAATATATATATATATATATATATATATATATATATATATATATATATATATATATATATGAATATATACATATATGATATATATGAATATATAAATAGATATATATGTATATATGAATATATACATAAATATATATGAATATATACATATATATATATACATAAATATATGTATATATATGTATATTTATGTATATATATGCATATATATCATATAATATATATGTATATGCATATATATATCATATAATATATATGTATATGCATATATATATATATATATGTATATATATATATGCATATATATATATATATGTATATATATATGCATATATATATATAATATGTATGTATATGCATATATATGTATGCATATATATGTGTATATGCATATATATGTATGTATATGCATATGTATGTATATGCATATATATGTGTGTATATGCATTTATATGTATGTGCATATATATGTATGTATATGCATATATAAGTATGTATATGCATATATATATATATGTATATGCATATATATATGCATGTATATGCATATATATATGTATGTATATGCATATATATATATATATATATGCATATATATACTTGTATATATATAATATATATATATATGTATATGCATATATATACTTGTATATATAATATATATATATATATATATATGTATATATACTAGCCAAATTCCCCGCGCGTTGCTGCGAGTTCGTGAATAATCCCTAACCTAACCATACCACACCTAACTTTAACCCTTAACCCTAACAAAAATATTTTTTTAATGAAATATACCTTTAAACACTCCCCCTCCCAGGTGCGTGCCCCCCTACCCGAAGGTTGGGAAACCCTAGTTTGAAAATACATGCATACACAAACACAAATATCATGTACACATTCTTTTGCATGTGTGTATGAGTGTGTGTGTGGATTGACAATAAATGTCTACAGCTAAAAGGTGAAGAAATGTATCTCGTTTATTTATCTTCAGAATATATATGGTTATAGGGGTTTATTTGCAAAAACCTAGGAGGAGTTTGTGAATAATCAATTTCCGCCCGCACTAAAATTAAATGAAAATAACCAATATTTCAACATTTGGTAAAATTATACAATCATTTTACATTTGCATGATTTTTTCTTACAAAAGCTATCATGGTTTGTGGCAACATTAATTTCACAAATATAAATAATATTTATGAACACATACAATGGTTTGTTTAATCATATTAATTCTTATGTTACAAAAATAATACGCGACTTAAGGGGGGACTACAGTAGTGGCGTGTTCCCTCACCATAAACCACCTAACTTTAACCCTTAACCCTAACCAAAATATTTTTTTTTAATTAAATATAGCTTTAAACACTCCCCCTCCCAGGTGTGCGCCCCCCCTCCCGAAGGTTGGGAAACCCTAGTTTGAAAATACATGCATACACAAACACAAATATCATATGTACACATTCTTTTGCGTGCGTGTGTATGTGCATGTGTGTGTGTGTGTGTGTGTGGATTGACAATAAATGTTATAGGGGTTTATCTGCAAAAACGTAGGAGTTTGTGAATAATTTATTTCCGCTCGCACTAAAATTAAATGAAAATAACCAACATTTCAACATTTTGTAAAATTATACAACCATTTTACTTTAACATGCTTTCTTCTTACAAAAGCTATAATGGTTTGTGGCAACACTAATTTACTTTAATCATAGTAATTCTTAAGTCACAAACATTACTACACGACTTAAGTGGATACTACAGTAGTGGCGTGTTCCCACACCATAAACCTCCTAACTTTAACCCTTAACCCTATCCAAATATATATATATATATATATATATGTATATATATACATATATATATGTATATATACATATATATATGTATATATACATATATATGTATATCATATATATATATGTATATAAATATATATATATATATATATATATATATATATATATATATATATATATATATATGCTAATAAGAACACGGGTACGTGTGTTCACTTATGCAAAGTAGACCACTTGGAAAAAGAAACTAACGAAGCAGAGCGCTTTCGTATAGTACATCTTCAGTGCAAAAACATGTATATTACTGAAGATGTAAAATACGAAAGCGTTCTGCTTCGTAGTTTCTTTTTCCAAGTGGTCTGCTTTGCATATATATATATATATATATAATATATATAATGTATATATATATATATATATATAAATATATATATATATTAAATGAAATATAGTTATCCAAGTTCCTGGAGTGATAGGGTATCAGAATATATATGGTTAAGGGGGTCTATCTCTAAAACCATAGGAGTTCGTGTACAAACAGACAGACAGACAGAGGCTACTACTTTATTATAATAGATATTATATATATATATATATATATATATATATATATATATATATATATAGATAGATGTGGGATTTTGTAAGTGCGTATGGGTCTGGTAGTGACAGTAGCGCAGAGGAAAGGGAGGCTTTTTGGGTAGATTTAAATGAGTGCATAGAGGGATTAGGGAGGAATGTCAATGTAGATGTATTGGGAGAACTTAATGCTAGAGTAGGAAACGAACCAATAGACGGAGTGATTGGGAAGTATGGAGTCCCAGGTAAAACTCGTAGTGGAGAATTGATGGTGGAGATGTGTCTTGAAAGAGAGTTGACGAGGGCAAATACAGTGTTTAGGAAGAAAATCAAGTATAAGTACACATAGGAGAGGGTGGTGGATGGAAGGGTGGCAGATAGAGCGTTAATGGACTATATAGTGGTAACCAGGATTATGGTCGGAAGAGTACATGTTCTAAGGGGAGAGAGTAGGGGAATATCAGATCATTTCCTGGTGGAAGGTAAATTGAGAGTGGGGAATAGATGGAGAAAGAGGAAAAGGGCAGAAGGTAGGGAGGTACTTCGAGTGAACTGCTTAAATGAGAAAGAAAAGGAGAGGGAGTATAAGAAAAAGCTGATAGAGGAGTGGGAGGGAGTGAAGGATAGAGTATAACTAGGAGTGGAGGAGGAATGGAATGGGAACGGTTCAAGGAGGGAGTCATAAGGTGCGCAAGGATGGTGTGTGGAACAAGGAGGGCGGGAGGAAATAGAAGGAAGGGTAGTGAATGGTGGGATGAGGAAGCAAAGAAGGGTGTAGAAGAGAAGAAGCAGGCTTTCATAGATTGGTTACAAATTAGGACGAGGGAATCGTATGAGAGGTACAAAGTAAAGAGAAGGGAAGTTAAGCATAAGATAAAGGAAGCAAAGAGGAGAGCAGATGTGAAATGGGGTAAAAGTATGACAGAAAATTTTGAAAGTGATAAAAAGATGTTTTGAAAGAAAATTAAAAGGGGAGGCGAATCAAGTAGAAAAGAAAAGGTAAAAGGTGCAGATGGAGAGATGATAATTGAAGAGAAGGCAGTAAGAGGAAGATGGGCAGAGTATTTTAGAGAGTTGCTAGATGTGAAGTAGGATAGGGAGGGAAAGGTAGTTGCTGTGGTAAGCGCTAAGAAAATGAGTGATGAGTGAGGAAAATGGAGGAGAAATAGGGAAAGGTGAAGTGAAAGCAGCTGTTAAGATGATGAGAGCAGGTAAGGCACCTAGGTTGGATGGATGTCATGCAGAATGTCTGAAGAAAGGAGGTACAGTTATGGTGGACTGGCTGGTGGGATTATTTAATGTTTGTTTAAGAGAGGGTAGAGTGCCGGAGGACTGGAGGAGTGCCTGTATCGTTCCGCTTTACAAGGGAAAGGGGGACAAGATTTGAGTGTAGTAGTTACAGAGGGATCAGCTTCTTGAGTGTAGTTGGAAGGGTCT
This sequence comes from Oratosquilla oratoria, assembly GCF_046742065.1. Classification (NCBI taxonomy): domain Eukaryota; kingdom Metazoa; phylum Arthropoda; class Malacostraca; order Stomatopoda; family Squillidae; genus Oratosquilla; species Oratosquilla oratoria. Next base: position 12,560,837 of record NC_134802.1, on the reverse strand, counting down.
TGATTGGGAGGATTAGGAGAGGAACAGAGGGAGTAATTGGTGAGGAACAGTGTGGGTTTAGGACAGGTAGGGGTTGTGTAGATCAGATTTTTGTGGTAAGACAGATATGTGAGGAAGCTATAGGAAAAGGTAAGGATGTTTTTTGGGCTTTTATGTATTTGAAAAAGGCTTACGACAGGGTAGCCAAGAAGGCACTGTGGGAGGTACTGCAGATATATGGGATAGGAGGAAAACTATTAAGAGCAGACAAGAGTTTTTATGAGAGTAGTAGAGCTTGTGTTAGGATTAGAAAAGGAGAGAGTGAATGGGTTGAGGCAAAGGTGGGACTTCGTCAGGGATCTGTTATGTCGCCCTGGCTGTTCAGTCAATACAGGGATGGGATGGTACGAGAGGTGAATGCAAGGGTGGTGGGTCAGGGGTTGGAGATGGTTAAAAAAAATGGAGAAAAGTGGGAGATAAGCTAGTTGTTGTTTGCTGACGACTCTGCGCTTGTAGCAGGATCAGAGGAGGGATTGAGGAAGTTAATGACAGAGTTTGAGAAAGTGTGTGAAAGAAGGAAGCTGAAGATAAATGTGGGTAAAAATAAGGTGATGAGATATACAAGGGGAGAGAGTGACAGCAGGCTGGAAGTGAGTATTAAGGGAGAGAGACTGGAGGAAGTGGATAGTTTTAGATACTTGGGTGCGAATGTGGCAGGAAAGGGAGGAGTAGGGGTGGAGGTAGAATGTAGATTGAGAGAAGCGAGTAAATGCCTTGATGGATTAAAAAGTGTACTGAGAAATAGACATCTGGGAATGGATGCTAAGAGGAGGTTATATGAAGGAGTAATTGTGCCGACAGCACTGTACGGGGCAGAAACATGGAACACAAGAGAGAAAGAGAGAAGGAGTTTGAATGTGATTAAGATGAAATATCTGAGAAGTATGATAGGGGTTACTAGGCTACATAGAGTGAGAAATGAGGTGAGGAGAACAGGGGGGGAAATGGAGTTGGGAGATAGGGTTGATGAAAGAGTATTAGGATGGTTTGGACACATGGAAAGAATGAGTAAAGAAAGATTAGTAAAAGATGTGTGGAAGGCAGAGGTGGAAGGAGTGAATACGAGGGGGGGGCGTCCTAGGATGAGATGGATGGATGGGGTAAAAGGGGCATTACAAAAGAGAGGAATATCTGTTGAGGAAGGACGGGAGAGGACAGAAGATGGGGATGAATGGAGAATGGTTGTGTATGGATGATGCTGTGATGCATGAGGGGGAGTGGGTGGGGGATGGAGGGTGAGGAAGTATGTATGAGAAATAATTTGACGCAGCCCGAAGGGATTTCTCCCCATCTTCTTTTCTGCATGAGGGGACGGAGAGAGGAGAGGTCGCCGATTCAATGAAGCACCCTTGCTGTGAATGTGCTGTGTCTTGCGGCACTGGTTCTAACCCAGGGCAGTGGACAAGATGCATGGATGACCTGTCATCCAGCAGATGCAAAAATGAGAGGGAGGGAAGAGGTTAGATGGGAATGGATAATGTTGGGGATGGAATGGGTGGGAGTGGTTTCTATGCCTTTTTCTTTTTGGGTACCCCCATATATATATATATATATATATATATATATATATATATATATATATATATATATAATGTATATATATATATATATATATATATATATATATATATATATATATATATATATATATATATAAATAATATGCGCACCTCTGGTATCCTATCCTCCAAACAGCGTCTCCATTGAACAACTATTCAGTGGTGCTTGATTAATCTATGATGAAAGACTTAATATCCTTCAAGAAGATAGAGATTTTTTCAAGAATAACTCGCTTTCGTTAAAATTCAATTAATAAACAATACGATATTAAAGTGGTCATAATCAATTTTATAGTTGAATTCTTGTGCAGGCCTATATTTTGATTTAATCTTCTTAAATTCGCATTTGATAGCATTTAAATATAATTTTCGGTGTAAATCTATAATTTTTCTTAGAACCACATTTACCTATTTTCTGTCTCAGAACAGGGAAAAGTGATTCTAATAAGCTATACATAATATATACATACTAATTTTAATTACAAAGTATGATAAGAGAAAATATGAGAAGTATAATGTGTGTGTGTGTGTGTGTGTATTTACCTATATGTATTTTACGGGAAGGGGAGCTATGCTCGTAGTGTCCCGTCTTCATATCTCGTTTTATCTAGCCTTTTTTTATATTCATGTATCGTTTTTGCACACACCCTTATTTTCATCTAACTTGTTCCAAACGTCTACTATTCTTAGTATAGTTTTAGATTATAAAAACATATCAATAATAAAAGATAATGTTGACTTCATGAGAGTGAATTTAGATTTATTAAAGGGGAACCTCTCCAATAAAAATATTGTTCAAAGGAAAATTGGAAGTAAAATAAGTGAGATAGAAAATAAACTCAATCTCATAGATTCAAATTAAAAGAAATGGTAGACGAAAGAGAACGTTGGTGGTTGTAGCTTTAGGAGCTTTTGCTGAATTAAGACTATCCAATTTTGTCTTCTTTGCGGACTTAAAGATTTCTATGAATAGATTGAATGAGAAAGTACAGTAGTAGAATTTGATGATTTACAAACAAGTGTAAAAAACATTAAGGAATTGATCTCTGATATTACAGATAATTTAGAGAATCTATACAATCTGAACAAGAGAACTCCCTACTTTTTTTACTTCTTGCTGTGATGCACTTGAAAATAACCGAGATGCAATATAATTTGGAATCCTTTTTGCAAGATTTAGTTGTAACAAATTCTGGTCAGGACACATCCTCTCTTCTCCCAATACCTCAACTTATTAGGATAATTAATTCAGCTAAGAAGGATTGGAATTTTAGACCTTTGATTAAATAAATGTAGCATTCCATTACCCATTACTATCTACATATTTAAATGTTTCTTCAGTGATAATAGAAGTTCCTTTCTCTTCTGACTTTAGATTTAACTTGTACAAGTTGATACCCTTCCCAATGAAGATAAATAATTCACTTTATGAAGTGGACATACCAGTTGTAGATCCACTTAATTACATCCTTTCTCTAAACAACCTAAAGGAGAGTACAATCTCAAGTGATAAACTTAAAGTTGTAAGATCACTAATAGGAATCATTACCTCTGTCACTCTTCCCTTTTTCTGTTCTGTGAAGCATTGAAAAATTCTTGTGAAGCTTTACTTGTTAGAAAAGTGTCTGTGATGAATAATTGTCATTACAAAGAGAATGTGGTAAACTAGGTTTCTCATAGTAGCATGGGAGGTTCCCATTATTTATTTTTCACAAACAGGACAAGAGTTTCGATCATTTGTCCAAATTTAAGTCTTAAATTGGAATTGGTTGGGGGTACTATCTCAGTTTTTAATAACTGTGAAATACATGCAGGCACATGTTCCACTATTGCTAACACCCTTAATACTGTTCATTTGACCAAGGTAGCATACCTCACAAACATCAACATCACATTGCCTGAAAACTCTCTGCCTTTGAAAATTAGGAAAAGGCCAATATTGAGATCTTCCTCAAATAGTTCCTCAACCAGTCCTATAGTTATTTTCAGTGTCCTCATTTCTTCATTAGTTATTGCTGCTCTAACTTCATTTGTCATATTCAGGAAGATGAAGACATCAAATACTATTCATTTACTGGCATAAACTGTTTTGTTTTTTAATCTTTTAAGGGTCAGTATATATTTGGTGTTACAGACATGTTGGAGGGGTATTTCTTTTAAGTTTGTTTAGCCAGTTTATGCAGAAATAGTTTTAATTGTTCCTTGTATGATATGTTAACTCCCTTGATATTATATATATATATATATATATATATATATTTATATATATATATATATATATATATATATATATATGCATGAGAAATCACATAAACTCGTGATTCTAAATATGCGGAAAAACCACCAAGGAAAAAGAAAAACTGATGACCAAGCGCTTTCGTCTATTCAGACATCCTCAGGGTACATAGAAAAGAAAAAGTACACTTTTTCTTTTCTATGTACCCTGAGGATGTCTGAATAGACGAAAGCGCTTGATCATCAGTTTTTCTTTTTCCTTGGTGGTTTTTCCGCATATATATATATATATATATATATATATATATATATATATATATATATACAAAAGCCCTGTAAGAGGGTAGTAGAAAATGGTTGGTCGGGACAACCAAGTGGTAGCTGCCAAGCCCTGTAAGAGGCTCGTAGATATAGGTGGACAAGTGAGGTAGAAAGGGTAGATAGAGCTTCATTTTTATTGTTTTATTGAATCGGCTGTTTGGTAAACAACAGCTCGAAGGCGAGAAGGCAAGGAATGTATAACTTCGCTCTCAGCATTTTGTTTATAAACAAGGGCCTGGGAGCTCGATTTTACTTTTGCTGATGTAACCTGGGTGAGTGTGCAGTGATTTCGAGATTACTTGTGTAAGCAATATTTCATGCGGAGTTGTTACGGCGGATCTGATTGGAGAAAAAGAAGAGAAAATTCAATTGATCACGCCCTTAGGGGAGGTTCCTAAAAATAGTTAAGGATCATTGGACTAAAGAAATTATGACGTCACTGCAGAACTGACCTAGTACCCAAATTAAGTGTTATTGACGGGATTCCTTGCAAGAGCTTTGTAGAGTTATAAAAGAAAAGAGAGAAATTTTATTCACCTAGAAAGATCATAATTGAAGGAAAAGAATTGCAACAATAGACGATTGGAGGCATGGGGCCTACCGACTAAGATTGTGTGTGACAGACAGGTCACACAACCAGTGTTTCTGTCCTTAGGGACAACATCATGCCGAAAAGGTCGAATCGTGGAGTGATAAAGAAGATTCAAGGAAGGAAGCAGAAGTGGTTTTTAGTAGAAGCTCTTTTTTTTTCTCTCTCTCAAATCGTCGAAAATGAGGCGTAAATTTGGTGAGGAGAAGAGAGGGAGGAGGAGGAGGAGGAAGAATGGTTGAAATAGAGGGAGGAGGACGGTTGCTCACGATCTGTGGTGCGGGTCGATGGCAGAGTAACGGAGTGAGTGTGACGTTGAATTCCTTGTGTTCGGGACCCACGCTCCCTCCCTCTCTCCCACTCTTCCTTTTTGCTTCTCCTACTAGATTTTCCTCCTGTTTTATCTCCTCTTTCTCTTTCTCTTTCTCCTCCTTTTTCTCCTCTTTCTCCTCCTCTTCCTCCTCCTCTTCTCCTCCCCCTTCTTCTCCTCTTCATTCTCCTTTTTCTCCTCTTTATTTTCCTACTCCGCCGCCTTTGCCTTCTTTTCCTTCGTCTCCGTCTCCTTTTCTTTCCTCTTTTCCTTCTTCTTTTCCTTCGTCTCCTGTCTCCTTCGTCTCCTGTCTCCTTCGTTTCATTCTTTTCCTTCCTCTTTTCATTCTTCTTTCCCTTCGTCTCCTTTTCCTCCTTTTCCTTCATCTCCTCCTTCTCCTCCTCCTCCTTCTCCTCCTTCTCCTACTTCTGCTCCCTCATTAAGCTCAAACTTTCGATTCCCTCTTTCCCATATAAATCCTAAACAAGTCTGTTTCTTCTTTTTCATTGTCGTAGTCATCGTCATCATCGCGATGGTCGTCGTCGTCTTTGGAAAGGTCGCCACCGCTGGGTTGCCAGTTTTGTAATACTTCTCCTTTATACTCCCCAATATAATATATCATCTCTACCCTTGTCTTCTTTTCACCACTTTCAACCTCGCTCTTCCTCCTCTCGCCTTGCCCCTCCTTTATTCCATCCCCACGTCTCATCTCTCCCTTTTACCTTCACCCACTTCCATACAATCCGTCTTCCCTTCCTCACTTTGCTCGCTGTCATCTATTATTTCATCACTTGTCCTTCATCCCATTTTCTTCCCTTCCGTTCTTTATCCACCGCCTCTTCCTTTCATCCCTTCCTCCCTTTACCTCTCTTTTATTCACCTCCCGCTCATCTCCACCCTCCACCGTTTATCCCTTCCTCCTCCTTCGTCCTCCCGCCTGAGGCTCGTCTTCCCCCGTCTCCAAACAGCCCTGGCCTCAAGAGTAATAACTCTGAACAACGCCTCAGGAGAAGTAAAACTTGAACCAAGACGCCAATAAACTCGGTCGGTTGTAAACAGCGTAAGGAGTCGCACGCATGTGCGTGCAAGCGCGCAGCTTACAAAACACGCGCACTCGTACGCACACACACGCACACACACATAGACACACACGTACACACAGACACACACACGCACACGCACGCACGCATAACTACACACACACGGCACAGTGATAGCGTTCGCAACCACTACTTTAGCGGTCCGAGTTCAAATCCCGTCCATAGATGAAATTATTTCAGTAACGCTGCGCTGTGAGCCGTTACTCCAACTCTTGGGACGGAAGCTTTGTGTGTGTGTAAGGTCACAGCATTACCTATAGGCCGGTTATATATATGAGCTTTGAGCTTTCATCTGGAAGGGCAATAGCTGTCGATAATAAGTCCAACATGTGATCCAAAACCATGGTGAATCACACAGACACACACACACAGACACACACACACACGCACGCACGCACGCACATGCACACAGACACACAATAGCTGCCGATAATAAGTCCAACATGTGATCCAAAACCATGGTGAATCACACAGACACACACACACACGCACACGCATGCACATGCACACAGACACACACACACACATATATACATACATGTGTGTGTATATATATATATATATATATATATATATATACATGCACACATACACACGTACACACATACATACGCACACACATACACACACACACACACACACACAAGCAACGACAAACATGGCACCAACACTCTCCAATTTCACATACGAACATTGGATAAACTAAATCTGCCAACCCTGGAACAAAGAAGAGAAAGAGGTGATTTGCTAACCATCTACTGAATTATGAAAGGGATGGAAATTCTTGATAGAGATGACTTACTAATGTGGGACAAAAGAAAAACAAGAGGACAGGAGAAGAAACTTAAGAAGGACAGTTATAGAAGAGATCTGAAAAAGAATAGCTTTCCACAGAGTAATAGATATCTGGAACAAACTGAATGAGGAAACAGTGAGTGCTAAAAATGTACATGACTTTAAGAACAAACTGGATGCGGAAAGATACAAAAGCGGGTCCCTACGAACATAGCACTCTTCCCGTAAAATACAACTATGTAAATACTCACACGACTTGATGGCGCAGTGGTAGAATTCCCGGCCGCCACTACGGCAGCCCGGATTCGAATCCCGTCCATAGATGAAATTATCTCAGTATTGCTGCGCTGCGAGTCGTTACTCCAACACCCGTGGGCGAGGAGTTCGGAGTGCGTGTAAGGTCACAACATTACCCATAGATCGGTCATATATGAGCTCTGAGCTGTCTTCCGGGAGGGATATAGCTGTCCAACACGTGATCCAAGACCATGGTGTCTCTCTCTCTCTCTCTCTCTCTCTCTCTCTCTCTCTCTCTCTCTCTCTCTCTCTCTCTCTCTCTCTCTCTCTCTCTCTCTCTCTCTCTCTCTCTCTTTCTCTCTCTCTCTCTCT